>NC_063335.1:3639782-3667183 GCF_021869965.1 Rhincodon typus
AACCTAACAACAAGAGTACATGAACACCAACTGGCTACAAAAAGACACGACCAATACTCACTCATCTCAATCCACATGGACAAGGAGAACCACGACTTCGACTGGGACAACACCAAGATCCTGGGACAGGCTAGGCAGAGACAAGCACGAGAATTCCTGGAAGCATGGCACTCCATGAAGCATGCTATTAATAAACACATTGAACTCGACCCCATATACATTCCACTACGGAGGAAAGCCGGAAGTGAGGCAATCTATCGCAACGGACCCCAGAGTTTAAAAAGCCAGGCGGGAAAACACAGCGACGCTTCATCAGAGGCTGCACTGAGGATGTTACCAAGCACGGTAATGAAACGTCTGCGGAACAACAAACCAGCTCGGCGAGCCAACCAACCTCAATATCCTTTTCCCTGGCCTAGCTGTAGTCCTATTCCACCATGTGATGGCTGGCCCATAAAGATCCTGCAGAGACTCATTCAGGCCCATTAAGGGTGACTGACTGGGGTTTCCCAGTTTGCTGCCATTTCATTATGTCATTTGCAGCCAGTTTAGATTCCTGGAGATGCTTCTTCCTGTCCCGCAGGCCCAACCAGTCCCCCTCCACTGACACCCTCATCCGCTTAGCCGAACTCGTCCTCACCCTCAACAACTTCTCTTTTAATTTCTCCTACTTCCTACAGACAAAGGGGGTGGCCATGGGGACCCGCATGTGCCCAAGCTATGCCTGCCTCTTTGTAGGTTACGTGGAACAATCCCTCTTCCGTAGCTACACTGGCCCTAAACCCCACCTCTTCCTCCGTTACATTGATGACTGTATCGGCGCCGCCTCATGCTCCCACGAGGAGCTCGAACAGTTCATCCACTTCACCAACACCTTCCACCCCAACCTTAAGGTCACCTGGACCATCTCTAATACCTCTCTCTCTTCCTGGACCTCTCTGTCTTCATCTCCGGCAACCACCTCGAAACCGATATCCATTTCAAGCCCACCGACTCCCACAGCTACCTAGAATACACCTCCTCTCACCCACCTTCCTGCAAAAATGCCATCCCCTATTCCCAATTCCTTCGCCTCTGCCGCATCTGCTCCCAGGATGAGGCATTCCGCTCCCATACATCTCAGATGTCCTCGTTTTTCAAGGACCGCGACTTCCCCCCCTCAGTGGTCGAGAACGCCCTCGACCGTGTCTCCCGCATTTCCTGCAACTCATCCCTCACAACCGCTCCCCGCAATAACAACCAAAAAAGAATCCCCCTCGTCCTTACGTACCACCCCACCAACCTCTGGATCCAACGCATCATCCTCCGACACTTCCGCCATCTGCAATCCGACCCCACCACCAAAGACATTTTTCCCTCCCCACCCTTATCTGCCTTCCAGAGGGACCACTCTCTCCGTGACTCCCTTGTCCGCTCCACACTCCCCTCCAGCCCCACCACACCCGGCACTTTTCCCTGCAACCGCAGGAAGTGCTACACCTGCCGCTACACCTCCCCCCTCACCTCCATCCCAGGCCCCAAGAAGACTTTCCACTTCAAGCAGATGTTCACCTGCACATCTGCTAATGTGGTATACTGCATCCGCTGTACCTGTTGTGGCCTCCTCTACATCGGGGAAACCAAGCGGAGGCTTGGGGACTGCTTTGCAGAACACCTACGCTCGGTTCGCACTAAACAACTGCACCTCCCAGTCACGAACCATTTCAACTCCCCCTCCCATTCCTCAGACGACATGTCCATCCTGGGCCTCCTGCAGTGCCACAACGATGCCACCCGAAGGTTGCAGGAACAGTAACTCATATTCCTCTTGGGAACCCTGCAGCCCAATGGTATCAATGTGGATTTCACTAGTTTCAAAACCTCCCCTCCCCCAACCGCATCCCAAAACCAGCCCAGCTCATCCCTGCCTCCCTAACCTGTCCTTCCTCCCACCCATCCCCTCCTCCCACCTCAAGCCGCACCCCCATTTCCTACCTACTAACCTCATCCCGCCCCCTTGACCTGTCCGTCCTCCCTGGACTGACCTATCCCCCCTCTAACTCCCCACCTACACTCACCTTTACTGGCTCCATCCCCGCCTCTTTGACCTGTCTGTTTCCTCTCCACCTATCTTCCCCTCTATCCATCTTGTATCTGCCTCCCCCTCTCTCCCTATTTATTTCAGAACCCCCTTCCCCTCCCCCATTTCTGATGAAGGGTCTAGGCCCGAAACGTCAGCCTTTCTGCTCCTATGATGCTGCTTGGCCTGCTGTGTTCATCCAGCTCTACACCTTGTTGTCTCCGTAATCCACTTGTGCTCAGTGACTCACTGTGAGCAGATTCTACCTCTAAAGTCCAACTCTAAAGTATGTGCAGTGCGAGTGTCTGAATTAGTGGCTGCATGTCAACTTAGTTGATGGTATTTCTTTGTTGGATTCAAACCTGGGTCCCCAGAACATTCCTGGGTCTCTGGATTAACTGTCCAGCGACAGTGCCACTGGGCTATCGCCTCCCCAGAACTTGTTGAGGGATTAGAGATGGGAGGCTGGTACATGGAGCAGTGTGCGATATTAGTGATGCACATGGTAGAATGTGACAACTAAAAATACACATATTTATTCTGACCACTCGGTGAGATCATTGAACCTCCTCTACAACTGTATCCATCTCAGTGTGTGCAGCTCCTTAGTGAGTATCTGAAAGTCTGCTGGCACCCCACCTTGTTGGAAAATTAACCTCCGACCTCCTTTCGACTTCAGGTGTTAAAACCACTCTCACTCTAGAACCTTGTAGCCATTTCTCTGACCTCCTCTACACTAACTTGGTTTCTCATTGCTTTGAATGTTTCTCCCAGCCAATTAAATGAACTATTGAATGCATCTTTCCTTTGAGAAAAATAAAATGATGTGATTACTGGAGATATGAATGAAATTTGAAAATGTTGGAAATTGTCAGCAGATCAGTAGGCTCTTTGGACAGAGAAATAGCATAAATGTTTCAGGTTAATCAGCTTTCAACTGAGTCCACAGTCATGGAAATGAACAAGTAGCATGAAGTATATCTGTTCTCTGCGTCAGTTTCATTGGCAGTAGAGCTATTATCAGTCAAGATCTCTGTGTTTGAACTAATTGAGTTTTTAGCATATAATCTCTGGGCTACCATGCAGTAGCTTAAGTACTTCGCTATTGAGTTTGGATTCTGGGTAATCCAAGATGGAGGATGGGTACATTTTGTGGCTCTGAGAGTTGCTCCTATGTTGAGGTATTTTCAGTGTTGCAGCTGATGTCCTTGAATTTTAGGAGCAGTAATTACTGTTTATAAGCTGTTGCATTGTTTTGGAACTTTGGGGAAAAAGAAAGATTAGAACAAGTGCATTTTAAAAAAGGAGGAAGAGAGACAAAGGCCGTGGCAGTGACCACAAGGGAAGTGATTCAAATGGAGAAAGAAACTAACAGTGCTGTGTGACCCAGCACTGAATCTGCACAGCTACTGCCTCTGCTGTTTGATTTCAAGTATCTCTGGACATTTGAGTTTGTCGAAGGAAAATGAACAAACAGTGAAATTCTCAGCTGATCTTGGAGATAGTGCAGAAGCAGATCAGTCTGAGACCCGTACAGTTGGGGAAAGGAACAAATCAAACAGTCAGGGCAGGCAGGAACAAAGCAGAGAATGAGGTAGGACTGATAAATTAAACAGCATTTATTTCAATGCAAGAGGCCTAATAGGTAAGGCAGATGAACTCCAGGCATGGTTGGGAACATGGGATTGGGATAACATAGCAATTAGAGAGACGTGGCTCAAGGATGGACAGGACTGACAGCTTAGTGTTCCAGGGTATAGATGTTACAGGAAGGACAGAAAGGGGGGTAAGAGAGGAGGGGGAGTGGCATTTTTGATTAGGGATAATATTACAGCTGTACTTAGGGAGGATATTCCTGGGAATACGTCCAGGGAAATTATTTGGGTGGAACTAAGAAATGAGAAAGGGATGATCACCTTTTTGGGATTGTACTGTAGATGCCCCAATAGTCAGCAGGAAATTGAGAAACCAATCCATAAGGAGATCTCAGTTATCTGTAAGAATAATAAGTGTGGACTTGTTGGGCCGAAGAGCCTGTTTCCACATTATAGGGATTCTATGACTTCTAAGTAACGAAGAGGATTGATTGAAGGCAAAGCAGAGGACATGATCTATATGGACTTCAGTAAGGCATTCAACAAAGTTCCTCATGGTAGACTGGTTAGCAAGGTTAGATCATTCGGAATACAGAGAAAACCAGCCGCTTGGATACACAACTGGCTCGAGGAAAGAAGACAGAGGGTGGTGGCTGAGGGTTGCTTTTTAGACTGGAGGCCTGTTACCAGTGGCGTGCCACAAGGATCTGTCAGAGCTAGTAAGAACTGTGGATACTGGAGTCAGAGTCAACACAGTGTGGAGCTGGAGGAACACAGCAGGCCAGGCAGCATCATATAAACAGGAATGTTGACGTTTCGGGTCAGGATCCTTTATCAGAACTGGGGAGGGGGAAGGGAGCTGGGAAATAAATAGAGGCAGGAGGGGTGGGGCTGGGGAAGGTAGGTGGGATGGTGATAGGTGAGTGCAGGTAGGGAGTAGTGGGGTTTGGTCAGTGAGACGGGAGGGACGGATAGGTGGGAGAGAAGATGGACAGGTTGTGTCAGGTCAAGGAGGTGAGAGGGAGGATGGGTGGGGCTGGGGAAAGGTAAGTGAGGTGGTGATAGGTGGATGTAGGTAGGGGATAGAGGGGATTGGTCAGTGGGAAGGGTAGGGCGGATAGGTGGGGAAGAAGGTGGACAAGCTCTGTATGCTATAATCAACAACACCTTCCAACTCCCTGGGTGACATATCAATCCTTCTCCAGTGCCAGAATGATGCCACATGCGAACTGAAGGAGCAACACCTCATTTTCCCTCTTGGGAGCGTACAGACCGATGGCCTAAACATAGAATTCACCAGTTTCAAAATCTCCACACTCCCGGCCTTATCCCATGCCCAACCCTCCCTCTCATCCCCCCCTCTTTGACCTGACACAACCTATCCATCTTCCTCCCCACCTCTCCGTCCCACCGTTCCCACTGGCCAATCCCACTATCCCCTACCTGCAACCACCTATCACCATCCCACCCACCTTACCCCAGCCCCACCCCTCCTCCCTCTATTTATTTCCCAGCTCTATACCCCCTCCCCAGTTCTGATGAAGGGTGCCGATCCAAAATATCTACTTTCCTGCTTCTCTGATGCTGCCTGACCTGCTGTGTTCCTTCAGCTCCACACAAGCATCAGTGCTGGGTCCACTGCTTTTCATCATTTATATAAATGATTTGGATGTGAATTTAGGAGATATGGTTCGTAAGTTTGCAGATGACACCAAAATTGGAGGTGTAATGGACAGCGAAGAAGGTTACCTCAAAGTACAACGGGATCTTGATCAGGTTGGCCAATGGGCTGAGGAGTGGCAGATGGAGCTTAATTTAGAGAATTGTGGGCTGCTGCATTTTGGAAAGGCAAATCAGGGCAGGACTTATACACTTAATGGTAAGGTCCTGGGGAGTGTTGCTGAACAAAGAGACCTTGTAGTACAGGTTCATAGTTCCTTGAAAGTGGAGTCACAAGTATGTGGAGTAGTGAAGAAGGCATTTGGTATGGTTGCCTTTATTAGACAGTACATTGAGTATAGGGGCAAAAACAAAGTTGCTGGAAAAGCTCAGCAGGTCTGGCAGCATCTGTGAAGGAGAAAACAGAGTTAACGTTTCGGGTCCGGTGACCCTTCCTCAGAAATGAGTTCTGAGGAAGGGTCAGTGGACCCGAAACGTTAACTCTGTTTTCTCCCTCACAGATGCTGCCAGACCTGCTGAGCTTTTCCAACAACTTTGTTTTTGTTCCTGATTTACAGCATCCGCAGTTCTTTTGGTTTTCATTGAGTATAGGAGTTGGGAGGTCATGTTGCAGCTGTACAGGACATTGGTTAGGCCACTTTTGGAATGCTGTGTGTAATTCTGGTCACCCTGCTATAGGAAGGATGTTGTGAAACTTGAAAGAGTTCAGAAAAGATTTACAAGGATATTGCCTGGGTTGGAGGGTTCAAGTTATAGGAAGTGGCTGAATCGGCTGGGTCTATTTTCCCTGCATTGTCGGAAGCTGAAGGGTGACCTTATAGAGGTTTATAAATTCATGAGGGACATGAATAGGGTAAATAAACAAGGTCCTTTCCTTGGGGTGGGGGAATCAAAAATATACATAGGTTTATGTTGAGAGGGAAAAGATTTAAAATGGACCTAAGGGGCAACTATTTCAAGCAGAGGGTGGTGTGTGTATGGAATGAGCTGCCAGAGGAAGTGGTAGAGGCTGATACAATGACAACATTTAAAAAGCATCTGGATGGGTATAGGAATAGGAAGGGTTTCGAGGGATATGGGCCAAATGCTGGCAAATGGGACTAGATTTTTCTCGGATATCTGCTCAGCATGGACGCGCTGGGCTGAGGGATTTGTTTGTGTGCTGTACATCTCTATGACTCTCTGAATATAGGTATATTATGGAAATGTGATACAAAATTTGCTTTGTCAGTGCAACTGAAATCTCAGGATTGTGCTGACTATGTACTAATTATGCTCCCATCCTCAGTTACATTCTATGGTCTTGCTGGGCTTTGTTTGTAGATTGCAGTGTGGGATCCTGCCATTCACTACTTACCTTGACTGACTGTGACATTTTGACCATTATTCATGTGAAGTCATAACTGTTAGTTGTTCACAAGGAAGCCCTGTGCCAAGAGCTGCACATATAGAGCTCATTGTAAAGCTTACCAACGATTAATATGTCTAATCATGTAAAAGTTGACTTCGTAGGAAAATTAACCCATGATTTTTGATCTAATCATAATATAAAAGTTAAATCTGACTTAAAGGCTCAAAGCTCAAACAATTCAGAACCAAAATATGTATTGCCTCCAATTTCATCAAAAACCTTAATTGATTATTTGTTAAAAATTCATTCTATTTACCACATTCCCTCTAGTTTCTATTTTCCAGTTGAAGATAGGAAGACCTTTGAAGGATTTTGATTCTGGGGACAGAGACTGATCAATTAGAGAAGGATAATCATCAGTGTCTAGAGTGAACGTTAAGTGAATGTTTTGTGTTCTCGCACTTTGCCTACCGGCTCAAGTTTGAGGGCTGGTGAGGTGGTCAGGCCATATTAATTGGGCTCTTGTAAGTACCAACTCATTGTAATCCCTCTCCAGGAAAGCCTATCTAAATGTTGGCAGAGGTCAATATGCCATTTTCCATTAGCATAGCCTTTTTCTTTCCCTTCCCATGACCCTTAGTAGCATTGAAGCTGCAGGCCAAACGAATACCATTTCCCCTGCCTAGGTCTGTCTGGGGGATGGTCAGGGGGATTGTCCTTCGTAAAAGCACAGAGAGAGAGAGAGATATCAAACAGTAACTGTTTGGCGTTGGCTCCATTTCCTCGATTCCCTTGTACACTCTTGAGAGTCACATTAGATGTGCTGAATGGGTGTCTTTTCATTGGAAGTAAGCTCCTCAATAAACATGACATGTATAAAAAGTTGACTTAAATAATTGCCTAAATGATTTCTCTCAAAGGTTTGGCTTTTACAGTGTATTTCAGTCTATTCAATAACATTCAGTTGCCTAATTCTCCATTTCACCAACTAATTCTTGGTTTTCATAAAGAGTATTTTGAACACCCGGGTCAATTTTTCTAGGATTTGCTTTATTCTTCTATACTTTAACATGGATTAACTAGTCAATATCTATCTAGGACTGACTGTGTAATTACCTGCCAGAATATTACACATCAGCTGCATTTTCTTTGCTTGCAATAGATTTCGACTTTGGCAACAACCTTTTCCTTTTGATTGTGGTATCAGCGTTGAGCAACTATGCTGGGAGAGGCACAGATCTGAGACTAGAGTATTTGAGTCACCTGACTCCCAGTTTCTTGGTGATTATTTTTAATCAAACTCCGCTGCACTGAGCAAGGCCTTGCAAAATGTACCAGTCTGTCAATTTCCCCCATATTGTTGAATGATGTGTATATAAATGACAGTCCATTAGCAAAAGATAACAATGATTAATACAGCAATGTTATCAAATTAAAAAAAGTGAAACCACTAAAATGCACTAGATGTAATGTTACTTATTTACATTTGTTCAGATGTTGTATCACTGGCAAGGCCAATATTTTATTGTCCACCCCAATTGCCCTTGAAAGACTGTAGTGGATGGCTGCAGTTTTGGGGTACTCCCAGAGCCTTGTTCTGTAAGAGGTTCCAGGATGTGTACATAGTGCCAATGAGAAAATGGGGGATGCTGTATGATTTATGAGGTAATCTGTAGCTGGTGTACCCATGCATCTGCTGGTTTTTCCCTCTGAGATGGTAAGCATCACTAATTTGGGAGGTTCTGTCAGAGAAGTTTGAGAGTTCTTCAGTGCTTCTTGTAGATTATGCACACTATAGCCATAACTTGCCAGTGGTGGATAGAGTGCCAACCACATGAGCTACTTTGTCCTGAAAGGCTTTTTTATTTTTCAGTGTTGTTGGAACTACACACATCCAGGTAAGTGGAAAGAATTCCATCAAATTGTGTAGGTAGTGACTGTTTTTTCTTCTATAATGGAAATAAGTGAAAAGGACATATTTGAAAGATAATTGTGTTTAATTGGCTATAACATTCTTTGCAGCACCATGAAATTGTAAAGGCAAGTGTTACTTTATTTGCACCATAAGTTGTCAACAAAAAAATTTTAAATTGAATTACCAGTTAATTTTATTTTGATAATGCAGTCAATTATAAATTGGTTTTTTACCCCCTTAGGGCTTGAATTGAAATCCATTCTGATCTAATATGCTAAATGTTTTCTCTATGTGCTGGCCCTAGAGATCTTTGAAAATTGGAATTTCTGTTACATTAACATTATCATAAAAATTGAAAGCACAGAAACATGCTCATTGATCTATTGCACCTGATAGCTCTTTGTACATTTAGTCCAAATCACTAGGATGTTGGTAGACAGTATTGATTGGTGTGCAAATGGAAGTGTGTGACATACATGTAACAGGATTTTGGAAGTTTGCTATGGGGATGAATGATGGCAGGCCAGCAAGCTGAGGAGTCACATCTGGATTTGGTCAAGGGCATTGTTAATGAAACAAGTGATGTGGCAGAGATAGACGTAAATAGTCTTGGTAGCCGATAGTTGAAACTTTCCTTCAGATTAAAAAGGAGACTACAACAAGTCAGCTTGCGGGAAATTATTGTTAATAATACTAGAGTAATAATTACTTTGGGAGCTGTAAAGATTATAGGACTCAAACACTGAAGAAAATCACAATAAATTTGATGATCCAGCAATTGATCATGGAAGGACATTTGTGATTTCACTTCAGTGTAAATTATTGCCATTTACTTGTGAAGTATCCATTTCTAGCTGCCGCCTATTATCCTAATGATGCTGATGACTCAGACTGCTGAGAATGGGATTCCTCATAGGGTATTTATTGAAATGCACAAGCCAACTGCAGCCCCAGATTCGGCATCATTGTGGCATCTGGAACACCATCTAAGATTATACCCTGGAGACACCTTCAGTGAAATTGAAACGGAACATTTCTTATATTTCACTTTTCTGATTTTCACACTTTATTCTCCTGAGATCACCGCAGTTGGATAAGGGATTATTTTATCAGCCTTACAGATGCCCCACAGTGACTGTACCTTCTTGCCAAGCCAGAAACCCAGAACCTGAATTCCAGTTCATGATATTTCTTGCACATGTAATTGTCCAGGACTTGAGATATCCTGGAGATATACCTGCATGGTACAAGGTAGGTATGCTGCATTTCTAGGATACCCTATTAAAACTATTTATTAGCCTAATACCTTAATTGAGAAAAATAAACAAGATTTAAATTAAGATTCGTTGAGTCACCTCTTTCCCTGTGCTGATGTCACTCCATTGTATAAGCAGTTTAACTTAAATGTTTTATTTAATTGCTATTATCAACATACCTGAGATTTTAACCGATTGAAAATTAAATCCCTTTTTAACGCTACTATCTACCTTTATTAAATTTTAACTTCAGCTTCTAGACCTGATTACTTTGGTGCTGGGAATAATTATTTCTGAACACATGAAGAAGGAATAACAGTAAGGCAATCAGTGCTTTGAGTCTGCTCCATGATTCAATAAGGTCATGGCTGATTGGATTTTAACCTCCCATCATTCCTGCATTACTCTGATAATCTTTCATCCTCTTGAGAATTGTGAATTTGCCTCTGCATTAAAAATATTTAAAGCTTCTGCATCCATTGTATTTTGAAGAAGGGAATTTCAAACTGAACCCACTGTGCGAAAAAAAGTTTCCTCATCCATTTAAATGGGGGCTCCTTGTTTTTTAAACAATGGTCCCTAGTTCATTAAAGACTTGGATAATAGCATAAAAAGTCAATATACAAATTTGCTGGTGACACAAAATCGGCATTGTAGACAATATTGATGATAGCGTAACAGGATATTGATAGAGTAGGTAAATAGGCAAAGTGGTGGCAGATGGGCTTTAATATAAGCAAGTGTGAGAACAGAGAGAACATAGAACAGTACAGGCCCTTCGGCCCATGATATTGTGCCAACCTATTGTCCTACTAAGATCAAACTACCCTGCATACCCTACATTTTACTGTCATCCATGTGCCTATCCAAGAGTTGCTTAAATGTCCCTAATGTATCTGACTCCACTACCATCGCCGGCAGCACATTCCACACACCCACCACTCTCTGTGTAAAGAGCTTGAGGTTATCCATTTTAGACTAAAGGATAATCAGGGTATTTTTTAATTAGAATGCACAAAGTTAAATACAATGGAAGTCCAACATGATTTGGGGGTGCAGGTGCTATGCTCTATAAAATACCATGAACAAGTGCAGAAGATAGTCCACGAGGCTAATGGGGTGCTGGTCTTCATATCTAAAGGCTAGGGCATAAAGATACAGATGTTATGCTGCAGTTATACAAAACCTGAGTGAGACCCCACTTAGAGCACTGAGAGCAGACCTGGCAGCATACCTTAGAAAGGATGTTGTAATCCTGCAGGAAGTTCACCACAGGTTTACAAGAATGAGACCTGGACTTGGTTAAGTTGTGAGGAGAGGATTAGACAAGTTAAGCCTTTATTCTCTAAAATTTAGAAGCTTAAGGAATGATCTAATCAAGGTTTTCAGGATATTAAATGGGGAAAGCCAGGGCAGATAGACTATTTCTGCTGATTGAAGATTCTAGAACTAGGCTGTAGAGCCTAAAAATTCAGGCCAGGCCATTCAGGAGAAATATTAAAAAGCACTTCTATAAGCAAAGAGTAGAGGACATTGGGAAATCTCTTCCTCAAACGTAGCTTGATTCTAATTCAATAGATAAATCTAAATCTGAGATAGACAAAATTGTGTTAAGTAAGGGGCATCAAAGGATATGGGCCCAAGGCAGGCATATGGAGTTAAGCCACAGATCAGTCGCAATCTTACTGAATGGCACAACAGGCTCAAATGGTTAAATGATCTACTCATGTTCCACAGCCTCCCTTCTTTGATTCAACTCCCCTTGCAATAAGACAGATTATTCTATCAGCTTTCCTGATTCCTTGCAGTACCTGTATTTTAATCTTCAGTGATTCATGCACTAGGACATCCAGACATCTCTGCAACTCGGCTCTGCAACCTGTCACCATTTAGATAATAGACTTCTTTTTTGTTCTCTGCCAAACATGGACAATTTTACACTTGCCCACTTTGTACTCCATTTGCCAAATCATTGCTAACTCACGTGGCATATTTATTTCCCTTTGTAGGCTCATGTCCTCTTCACAACTCATTTTCCTAACTACCTTTAGTATCTTCTGCAAATTTACCTACCATTCCTTCAGTCCCTCCATCCAAATCATTTATATAAATTGTAAAGAGTCAACACCCCAGCACTGACCCCCACCTCCCCCGCCACAACACACCACTTGTGACATCCTACCAGATGCAAAATGCCTATCTTTTTCCTATTCTCTGCTTCTTGTTAGCAAACCAATTTTCTACCCAAGCCAATATGTTACCCTCTACGCCATGAGGGTTTATTTTCCACATTAGGCTTTGCATTTGCTCAAGTTTTCTGTTTTGCTTTGTGTAGAATATAAGTTAGAAGTTTTTGCATTTTGTCAAATTTGCTTAATTTTACTTAATTGGCCTTGCTTTCGTTATAATTTGATTGGATGTTTTTATGACCAACGTGACGTTTTGTGCTGTCAAACACTATTTTCTCCCAATTGATTCACCAGTCACAGTCTAACTGGCTCTAACTGCTGCGTTCTCAGGCTTTGCTCTGAATACTGCACTGCCTTGCTTTCTCTGACTGCTGTGTTTCCAGATTTCACTCCTTATACTGTTCTGCGTGTATCTCTTTAACTACTCTGGTACAGGTCTTTGCTTTTTATACTGCTTTGTCTTCCATCTCTGAATACAAACAAAAGAGAACAAAAGAGAAGTACAGCACAGGAACAGGCCCTTTGGCCCTCCAAGCCTGTGCTAATCATCATGCCCTGGCTAAACTAAAAAACAAACCTTTTGCCCTTATCCAGTCCATATCCCTCTATTCCCTCCCTATTCATGTAAATCATCCAGATGCCTCTTGAATGTCGCCAATGTGCCCACTTCCACCATCACCTCTGGCAGTGTGTTCCAGTTTCCTACCACTCTCTGCATGAAAACTTTCCTTGCACATCTCCCTTAAACTTTTGCCCTCTCACCTTGAACCTGTGCCCCATTGTAATTGAAACTTCAACCCTGGGAAAATTCCTCAAACCATCCACCCTATCTATGCCTCTCATAATGTTGTAGACCTCTATCAGGTCTCCTCTCAGCCGCCGTCTTTCCAGTGAAAACAATCCTAGTCTTTTTAGCCTTTCCTCATAGCCAATGCCCTGGAGACCAGGCAACATCCTGATGAACCTTCTCTGTACTCTCTCCAAAGCATCCACATCTTTGTGGTAATGTGGCGACCAAAACTGCACACAGTACTCCAAGTGCAGCCTAACAAGGGTTTATATATCTCTGCAACATGTTTTGCCAACTCTTGTACTCCATGCACCAGCCGATGAAGGCGAGCATGCCATATACCTTCTTAATCACCTTGGCACTTTTAGGGAACTGTGGACCTGCACGCCCAGATCTGTCTGAATGTTAGTGTTCCTAAGAGTTCTGCCATTAACAATATCATTCACACCTAAATTTGATCCTCCAAAATGCATCATCTCACATTTATCTGAATTAAACTCCATCTGCCAAGTCGCCAATCTATCTGTATCCTGTTGTATCCTTTCACAATTGTTGGCACTCTCAGCAACTCCACCAATCTTTGTGTTATCTGCAAACTTTAAGTCTGCAAACACCTCCTCTCTGGTAATGTGTATGTGGTCCAAAACATCCCCACTTGTTTCCTTTATTTCCTTAGCATCCATGATTCTCTCCTCAGTAAAGACTGAGGAGAAATATTCATTAAAAACCTCCCCCGTCTCCTGTGGCTCCACACAGTTATTCATGAATATCACTGGACTGATGCCCCAATATATAAAGATGGACCCTTTAACCTGTCAACCTTACCCTGCTGCCATTATCCTACCTCTGGAGAAGGTAGGTCAGTCTCCAGTCATGTCCTGCCCCCCCAACGTGAAAATAGAGCAGACAGGCATCTCCAGGGCAAAGACAGGATGGAAGCTTTGGGAAAACTTCTGACTCACAATACCCATCTCCTGGACATAAATCCAGGTAATATTTGTTTGTTGCTCTCCCAAATCCTTATTAGCCATTATGATTTCTTCACATTCTGTCTAAGGGACAAAATTTTATCTGCTAATCTCTTTCATTTTACATAATCTATTAACTTTTCTTGTGCTGACTTTTTTCTCTCACTCTTCGTCAATTTCTTGTTCGGATATTAGCTATTTTCAAACCATCCTAATTCCAAGCCTTACTGTTTGTTGAAGGGAGAGATGCCAAAGAGGCGTCTCCAGTCCTGTGTGTGGCAGCACAAGTTGATCTTCATTCAGCGCTCTTCTACCATGCAACATAGGAGAGCTTCCTGGAACAGTATCCACTGAACGCTCTGGCCCTCCTAGTCAAGTACAGCATTTTTATACATTTTGTATTTCAATAATTACATGCAACTTTGATGTCATTGTTAGCCATGTCTCCCCAGTCTATACATCCATTCCTGTCAACACACGATCAGTGATGGACATCTCTATGGATAGCCTTAGGTCCTCTCATGATCTCAAAATGTTACCAAACATCCTTATCACTAGTACTTGGGATTTTACAATGGATACCATATTGATTCACATTCCAATACACGGATAATCACACTCCTCAGACCACTTTCCTGCTGCACCGCATTAATTCACAATAATTTATCACCAAGGCCCTTTCTAATTCTATTTCGTAATTTATTTTTCTTGCAGTTCTCATTGTAGAAGGTGCAAAAAGATTCCTAATTTCTACCAATTATGAAATTTATAATATCAGTTCCAATATATGTATAAAGTTATATAGTTACACCTAATGTTGTCATTCTTTAAATCGGCTAACAAATTGGGGAGATCAAACAAACACAGTCTATTTTGCAGCTTTATATATTGATTCAAGACAGAAGTGTGATTCTTGGTTCCCTCCACCTCCCTAATAATCAAATACCTTTCACACACGTTTAACCATCAGCTAGCACATAATGCAACTCCATTGATAAGGATAGAATTCAATCACTTTCTCAGCTTTCTACATGCTGAGCTGAGAAGCGACAATTATTTATTTTCCATGCCTTACAACCTCTTTTGCTGTCAGAAGTTGTCTGTTTATTCCATTTGTTGCTCCATCTTTGCTCCTAATGAGGGGTCTCTATTTATGACTATGGTTAGCTGCTCAAAAATTTGACTAAATCCCTGCATGGAAGCTTTTTAATTTCACAATACTCATATGGGTATGTTTATTATGTAATGACAGTCACCCAAGTAGTCTAAATTGTTGTGGGATCATACTTATCTTTTGGTTCTTGCTGAACTACAAACTTCAGTCTGTTTGTTAGTAGTTGTTTGTTATCTTGGTTTTTGAAGGATGCTTTTTTTTTGAAATCAGAAATGCTTGCATGCGTAGAGGTGCCTGTCTACGTAAATCTAAATAAATTCTCCAATGTCTAATATACTAAAACTCATAACACCACTATTATTGTACCATTGTGTGTACTTGTTTATGCAATTTACCACTGCCTGAAGACGTTTTAACTAAGTGGGTCCAGTTTCCCCTCCTGCTCTTATTAAATAGAACTTTTACATTAGTTTGTTAAAAAAAAGGTTTTCATCTCGGCATCTCTTATCAGGAATGCTTCACTGATGACATTCCCCTGTCTTCTTTCACTGAGACCTTTCATTATCTTAACCAGTGAACCTATATTGAGACCACAAGTCTAGCTGTGAATGTCTGCTGTATGTAACTGTCAATCCCTTTTGGCCATTTTGTATTAGCTAAAAATCCCCAGGCAGCCATCTTGTCAACTTTAGTCATAGGCCGCTTCAACACTGCTCTTAAGGTAATTTTATCCTTAATGTCTATCGCTAATGACAATTCAAGCACTTTTCATGTGAACTTTCTAACTCTCTGGGTAATTGAAAATTGTGCATTATTTCTTTCATTGTTAATCTCCCAGGCTACCTTCATAAACCTCAGATTGTCTGAGTTCATGTCCTTAGTTGTGCCAAGTTCCAGTCACTGATTGTCCAAATGCTCACTGACAGATTTGCTCTTGGTTAAGCAAATCTTGATTTTACAATTCACTTTCTTGTTTTCCAATCCTTCCATGGTATCACCATTTCCTATTGATGTAATGCCATCAGCTCCACTAATCTGAGACACCCGTGCTCCTCTAATTCCTATCCCTTTGACCACCCCATTTTAAATTGCTACACCATTGACAGCCATACCTTCGACTCCTACAGGACTGAAATTCCTTTCCTAACCCTGTCTATCTCTTTATCACTCTGTTCCTTTAAGATGCTTATTCTTGGGCAGTTTTGCTACACTAAAAGACAGAAATAATAAGTTCTTGTTCTCGATTTTAAAATCAACTTTCCAAATCTATCTCAGGCAACTCCCATCTCAGACCTTGACAGGTCGGTTTAGTTTAAATTAAAGGCCCTGATTTCAGTCTCCATCACATCACTCAAACTTGTATCGTAATTTGATTTTAAAAATCTCCTTGGAATCTTCAGCTTTTATCGAGCATGATTTTACTTTCTCATTGTAGTCTTATAATTGTTCTTTGTCACTCTTCCTTTAACCTTTCAGTGTGATGATCTGCTCAAATTGTTTAAATTTATATTTTCTTTCAGTTAATACATTGCCATATTTGTTCTAAAATTCACCATATTCTACTATCCATAATCTGAATAATATTGACTCAGATTTATGCTCCTTAATTTGGTTTAACATTGTCCAGTTCGTGACTCGCTGATCACTTCTCACAACGTTAAGATAACACCATGAATGGACTTAATATTCTCCCACTTTCTTTCATCTGTAACCATCTGGAGGATGCTTTTTACTAAGTGTTCCTATTTCAAAGCCCATGGGTATTCAAATCCAAATTTTCCTTTATTTTTCTAATTTTTTGTTCACTTTATCAGGTACTGATATGTTTAACTCTGTCTTAATTATTTTAAGATCAGTTTCCTTATAGAGTAAGTGTCATTGTCCTGTTGATGAAGATATCCTGTCACTTTCTTGGTCACTTTAACCATTTCATGCCACGCAGTTTGTCCAGTGGATATGATTGAAGCCTGTTCTTCAGTGCAGTATTTCCCATCCTTTATGCCAGTCTACTTTAAACTGGTTTCAGTATATTCTCGCACACTTAACGTGGTAGCCCATGCATTCTTGACTTTCATATGATCTTATGAAGAGATGTAAAGTTTTTACTTATCTCTCCATGCATGGTCTCCTAATCCTAACCTTGACATAGGACCTGACACCTCAGGTAGTAGGCCGACTGTCAAATTCAGCTCTCTTCAAAGAAGAGACAAGGACTTAAAAACATCAGCGTAAGAAAGCTATCCATTTAGTGCTTCACCGTTCACGAGGTTGCATGTTAACATCAATTGATCCTCCACTGAATCACACCAAGACACATTACTCTAATCCTTGTTTATTCCACGCTTCTTCTGTCACCATCTTCTGGCCTCCAACACTTTCTCTCAGCAAATTTTACACCTTCAACTAGTTACAATCTCATTCATCAGCCCGGAAAAAAAATTATACTCTCATGATATCTTTAAAACAGCAATTATTTTCGTTTGATTCCAGGCAATAACAGGCTTTGTTCATTCTTTCTCATAGGTGACTTTTAAAAAAAATTAGTTTCTAAATAAATAATCCTTGATATTTTATTCCAAATTAAATATTTCAGTAACTACTTCAAAAAAATTGTCAATTTTCTTTCTATGCATTGAAACCACCGAGTCTGCGTTCAAACAATTTACTATTCTAACCAGAATCCCTTTAAATTACAACTTAGTTTCAAACCCCTTTAAATATTTTAGAATACCAGCCCATGTGAATCTTCATATCACCCCTTATTGTATTTTTTTTTCTGTGCAGGCTTAGTGGTTTTGAAATGCTTGATACACAATCTTTAGTGTTTTCACAACAGTTCTCTTACCCTTCAGCAAATTACTAATAGATGGTTTTTGATGGGTTAAGAATGATTCCTTTCTCAAAGGGGCATAGCATTTTCAGTTCTGTTACTGTGCTGTGTCATTGAAGACTGCAGAAAGTTTCAAAAATTTTTTGAGGTGGCCTTGCTGTTTCTGAAAAACAAAAAGTCCACCCATCCTGCTTCAGGAAGAATGGGTTCATTAATCCAAACATCTCCAATAATTCAAAACCCAAAATTTACAACAGATTGGGCATCATAAATTCTCAGAGCTTTGAATTCAATTCTATGTTGATGTGAAAGGATGGGCAAAATTCTTGTAGAACATCATTCCTCTTCCTTCCATGCAGAAACAAGAACCATGTGCTATAGTTTTTTTTTCCCAAACATACATGCATCCCTTATTGTTTCAAACTCTTTGAAGCCAGCTTTCTCAGATTTCAGAACATATTTTCGGATAATTTTGTTCAAAAGAAATTACTCTTCCGGTTTCACAAAATTCCAATCTGTCATTATTTTCTCGAAAGAACCAATTCACACCAGTACATATTTACTATGAGCAAATCTAATATTCCAGAATTAAATATTCAACCATATGTTAAAATAACATTAGGAAATCTACTCTTGCCAGAAAATTAAATTTCAAACTTGACAATTCAATCCTAAAAGTTCCAAACTTAACCATTTATCTCAAACTCTTCCCTTAAACTAAAAACAAAATAGCACATTTTTAAAGGAAAATAGATAACTTACATAATTTGTCTTATTTCTTCTTTGTTCAGCTGGATTTTGAAATAACTGCACAGAGGCTGGTATCCTGCCACCAAGTCACCCTTTATTTACATGTGCAGAGCTGTGGTCAGTCAGCTCGGAGTCAGTCCCTGAACTGAGGAGATTCTGAATCCCCTGTTTATATCTCTCAGCCAGGGCTCCCTGATTGGCCCAGGTTAACAACCCCAATCAAGGATCTCATAGTCAATGAGATCCACCTGGTTCTAATCACTACAGCTTTTATGACGGTGAATTAAAAAAAGAGAGAAATTCTCACAGTAAAACCTTTGACACCTTTGTTTCAAGAAACCTTTGATCGGCCTCCTAATGACAATTTGAAAGTACTTTTGTTTTAATGACCACTGATAGCTCTTTAAACTACAGAACACTACAACTTATTGATCCTTTAGTCATTGTCAGGGAGAATCATAACAGCACAAAAAAATCCCCGCATCAACTACATCTAAATCTGCAATTTAACTTTCCACATTTTAAATTGACACAAGAACACATCACCATCATGTCAAATCTCCAAGCACCTTTGAAATATGAACTCCTATGAATTATAAACTCAAATGATAAAACATGCTTCCAGATCTTAAGCTCCAGGGGAAAGGAACAAAAAAAAAACATTGAAATATAAAATCTCACCCCATATTACAAATACATGTAAGCCTACATTGACAACCAAGGACAAAAACACATACTAGACCAACCCACAGAGAGTTAACATTTAGTCCATGACGTTTAAGAAATGCACGTTCACACAGAAAAGATTAATTACAATAAAATATAAAAACAGGCTCAAGTTGTAATACTTTCTTTTAACCAAGCTGTTCATCTTCTAAACACCCCTTCCAGCCTGAGAGTTGAATTTATGTTTCAATCATTCATATAGTGGGAATGAGGAGTACAAATTGTTTTACGTTCAATGTTTTACGTTCCAGGAACACCAGCTATAGTACACAGTTGTGATAGGGAATTTTGCCTCCACTCACCTTGGCTGTGACAAATGCCTGTTGTTTGAAGAATCCCTCTTTACTTCAAACATCTTAGATTCCAACAGAGAATGATCTACTGCTCCATAAGGTTGTTTACCTACATCTTAGGAACCTCCTGACTTGGAAGGTTGTGCCCTGGATACACATTATTTATTTATTTATCTTCTTTGTCAAATGGTAAGTAAAATATTTTCATTTTCTTTATTACGTTTATTTTGATTTTGGAGTTTATGATCATTTGCATGGGGCACAAGCCTGCGTTTTGCTGGTTTGACTAATATCTTTGTCAAAGTTTTGGCTCCCACCCGGAATGCTGAGTGCCTGATTTGGCCATACTGGGACCTCATATGCCCCAACCTGACACTGAAACACCAGTGCACGGTTTGAACGTTTGGATCCCAGCTGGAGTTTGGCTACACAATTCATTTTCAACCCCTTTCCAGTGCAGCAGCAGACTCGGGTCCATGATCTGGGTCTGAAGCATTGGTTCAACCTCTGGGTCCCACTTAGAATGCATTGTAAAGCCTCTCAAAGGAACCTGAGTCCCAGGTCTGAGCTTCAAATCTGTCCCAATGAGCCTTTGTTCCAGTGAAATGACCAATGAGCCTATGAAAAAGCACTCTCTCTGTCCACTTTCACAGAGGCCTAGACATATCCAAGTCATGGCATCACCAGAAGGGTGAGTTTAACCCTTTACTTCCTGTTAGACTGGATGAAACTCGGGTTACTTTATTAAACATTTGCTCATGCATGCATGGGTGTTGTATCTTTGAAGAAAATCTTGTTTGAGGCACAATGGTTTTACACTATTTTTACAGATAACAGACTTCCAATCAAAAGATTATCCATTCACTCACCCATATCTTTATCCAATCATGTTTAAATAGTTTACATTCCATGTTATATCCATGACAATATTATTCATATTGTATCATTACATGTTCACATCTTCTAGCAACTGGTACATTTTCTAATTTGCACCTTGTTATTGAAGAAAACCTATACTGATTCTTTTATTTTACCAGTGTTGTAGCATCACCAAATTTTCAGGATTGATCTCCTGGCTTAATAGTGGATAGAAGCTAGAGAACTTGGGGAAATAAGTAGTAATGTCTTAAAAAGTGTCCATATTACAGAAGAGGAAGTGCTAGATGCCTTAAAATGCATAAAAGTAGATAAATCCTTGGGACCCAATCAGGTGTACCCAGAACTTTTCTGAACTTCCCACTTTTCTTGTGGGAAGCTAGGGAAGAGATTGCTGGGCCCTTGCTGAGATATTTGTATCATGTACAGCCATGGGTGAGGTGCCGGAAGACTGGCTAATGTCGTGCTACTATTTAAGAAAGGTGATAAGGAAAAGCCAGAGAACTATAGACCGGTGAGCCTGATGTCAGTGATGTGTTAATTGTTGGAGGGGTTTCTGAGGGACAGCATTTACATACATTTGGAAAGGCAAGGACTGATTAGAAAGAATTAACATGGTTTCCTGTGTGGGAAATTGAGTCTCACTGATTTCATTGAGTTTTTTAAAGAGGTAACAAAGAAGATTGATGAAGGTGGAGCTGTATATTTTGTCTATATGGTTTTCAGCAAGGCATTCAACAAAATTCCGCATGGTAGATTGGATCACATGGAATCCAGGGGGAGCTAGGCAATTGGATACAAAATTGACTTGAATGTAGGAGACAGAGGGTGGTGGTAAAAAGTATTTTTTTTGGAGTGGAGGCCTGTGACCAGCGGCATTCCACAAGAATCTGTGCTTTTCATTATATATTTAAATGGCTTGGATGTGAATATAGGAGGAATGGTTAGTAAGTTTGTAGAGGACACCAAAAAATCGGTGAAGAAGTTTATCACACGATATGGCTGAGGAGTGGCAGATGGAGTTCAATTTAGATAAATGTGACGTGTTACAATTTGGTAAAGTAAACCAGGGCAGGACTTATACAGTTAATAGTAAGGCCCTGGGGAGTGTTGCTGAACAAAGAGACCTAGGGGTGCAGGGTAACGAAGAAAGCATTTGGCATGCTTGTCTTCGTTGGTCAGTGCATTGAGTATAAGAGTTGGAAGGTGATGTTGTGGCTGTACAGGACATTGGTTAGGCCACTTTTACTGTGCTCAGTTCTGTCCTTCCTGCTATTGGAAAGATGTTGTTAAACTTGAAAGAGTTCAGAAAAGATTTTGAAGGATGTGTCTGGGATTGGAGGGTTTGAGCCTTAGGGTTAGGTTTAATAGGCTGAGACATTTTTTCCCTGGAGTGTTGGAGGCTGAAGGGTGACCTTATAGATGTTTATAAAATCATGAGGGGCATAGATAGGGTGAATAGCCAAGGTCTTTTTCCGAGGGTAGGGGAGTCAAAAATGAGAGGGCAAAGGTTTAAGGTGAGAGGAGAAATATTTAAAAGGGACTTGAGGAGTAACTTTTTCACACAGAGGGTGGTGCATGTATGGGATGAGCTGCCAGTGGAAGCGATAGAGGCGATTACAATTACAACATTTAAAAGGCATCTGGGTGGGTAGATGAATAGTAAGGGTTTAGAGGGATATGGGCCGAATGTTGGCAAATAAGACTAGATGAGTTTAGGACATCTGGTCGATGTGGACGAATTGGACTGAAGGGTCTGTTTCCATGCTGTATAATTCCATGACTCTATGCTTAATCGATATGCCTAATCCTGAGATTGCAGATTGTGATTACTGATTGCAGATTAATGTAGGGCACCCACAGGTCCTCACAGATGTTTTGAACATCTGGAGCTGCCTCAAACTGTCATTCTGAGTGCGATACTTGAGTCGCATGTTATGATTGAGAGTGTGCTTATTCGGAAGATGGGATTTATCTCCATGAGGAATGCCAGTTGCTCCTACTAAAGTTGTTTCGATATGTGTAGCAAGAAGTTTGGTGAGGATGGTGTCAAGAAGATTAGTTTGTTTTGCTGGGTCTGTCAGTATTTAACACAGAACACAAATGACAGCAATGTCTGTGAGGGCGCCTTGTTCTGTGGCACTACAACCTAACTGTTCTTGGTGCTGGACATTCAAATTCCCTCAATCAGAATGCGATTGATATCCTTGCTGTGCTCAGCTCTTCCTCCAAGTCATGCTCAGTAGGGGAGAACATTGATCCATGCGCTGAGGGAGGGGCATAGGCAGTAATCAGGAGATGGATCCCTCTTTCTTATGGAATGAGGAGTCCCATGGACACTCCTCCATACCGCACTTCCACAACAGCATCCATTGCTTCCCCATCTCTGTTGTAATGGTGTCTTTCTGATAGTAAAGGACATAGCCAATGTTGCGAATAGAAGTCTGGGATAGTCACTGACAAATATGCATGATTCTGTAAATGTAACTATGTTGCTTTACCTCACCCATACCAGCATCCAGATGTTCCTGAAGGATTAGCTGGGCTGTTTATACCTATGTGTCCAGATTAGATGCCTGAGTAGTTTGTCTGGTTTTGTCCTTATTTTTATTTCTAGTAGTTTATCACAACTTGCTACATCATTTCAAAAGCTGGTAAGAATTATTATGGTCCTTAGGGCCTCACATATAGTGAACCGAGTAAACATGTCAATTTTCCTTTTGAAAATGCAATAGGACTCCATTCTTATTATCAGCAATTCTGCAGCCTCATGGTTACTGTTTGTGATATGAGTTTTTCTTATAAATTTCAAAAACTAATAATACAAGCAGAATCATTACCAGGTACAGAGACGGAAATATATATTAACAAGTGCAGGGTCTACTCTCTCCCAGTTGAAGCAATGCAGGCAGAACAGAAACTTCCTGCTGTCTCCTCATCAAAGTGGCTGTGGTAGGCAACCCAGCATTGAAGGTTATTCTGACTAACTACTCAATACACCCAGCAGGGAACCCAAGTCACTGCGTTGCTAGCATGAGTCATATCCAGCCTCAAGTGTATAAGGCAGCTTGTGTCTCTTAAAGGGGAGGTGTATTCAGAGCTTAAAACCTTGGGAAACAGTCTCCACAAACCTTTCAGAGAATGAATAAAGCTCTCCTCCTCCCACCACAACCACGTTCACATTAAAGCAGTTACTTTGGAAATTTCGCGTCAGGCAGATGAATGACAAGTCCTGCCCTTGAAAGTGATCAGCAGTCAGCAGCTCGATTCTTCCTGGACTTACTGCAGTCTCCTTCTTGAATATAGTCACGGTCGTAGCATTCCTGGGATCCTCCAGCATGCCCACCTCCTTTCGGATGCAGCTGTGCCAGGACTGTGTATCTACTGTTTCAAACTGTTGTATAAATTTGATCCCCACCAGATGTAGACGGGATATTGAGGAATAGTGTTGAGGACATTACGCTAACTAAGATAGACACTTGGTAAAGGAATTCATCAAATTATTCCCTGCAGTGAGTACTCACTGCCTCCCTGTCCTTGACGAACTGACCTCACCTAGCAGTGTGTGTCCTTAACTATTTGGGCTGTAGATTAATTTGAAGAAATTGCATACGTCATTAATAAAAGCGAGTTTTTGGATCTCTCGTACTCTTTTTTTGATCCACCATTTATTTTTTGTGTCATGGATTTTATGCCTTCAGATGCCTCTATCACTTCTGAATGTCTAGTTGGAGGGATTGACCATCTTGTTGGTGAATTGTAGCTGCTGGAGATAAAGGTGGAGATAGATGGAATGCTTTGTGAATGCCTTAGTTGGATACTGCCCACTGAAAAGGGGCATCAACTCAAAACCTTTTATGTTGCAGTTATTGGAACTGAAGCAGAAGAAAACCAATTTTAGAAAGGAAACACCAGTTTATACGGCATGAGAAGACCAAACAGAGTTGAGTTGATTGGTTGAATTTAAACAGTTCACTAAGAACGTTCCTGTCGCATTTCAATGCCAACCATAGTCCAATTAATCAGCACCCTATTCTGATTCAGTATAAATTGTTGTTTCCTTTCTAAAGTTAGTTTTCTTGCATCTCATTTCTGATGTGTGCAAGACGAAAAACTTAACGTCTCTTTCTAACAATGTTTAAATTCTGCACACCACCCAATTATTTGCACTTCTCTGATAGTCCTTCTCCTGCATTCTGTAGACAGCTTCCCCTCTGATTAAGACCAATGGTGGTATGGCCTGACAGTTAAAGTGTCTACCTTCACTGTGGTTTGTGATGTAATCAGAAGATTGTGGATTTGCCGCCTGTAATTCCTTTTGTGGAACATTGGTAGTGTTCCTTCTTCTGAACCAGGAGGTCTGGGTTATTGCCTCATCTTCCCCAAAGATGTGTCACCAATATGTCTAAAGATGTTGGCTAGAAATATCTCATCTCTGAATAAACTTAGCCAGTTGGAGGATGAAAGCTTCATATTAGCATGGAAGCAATTATTCCTGAAAAAGGACTTGTCATATGTGTTTGGATAGTTAGAAAGGAAAGGAGGGAATAGAGAAATTTTATTTATTGACAATCTTGCAAATTTAATTGTATTGCAAAGCATTTCAGTTTTAAAGAATATTTGAAGTGTAGTTATATTTGCAATGCAGGAAATATAGCAGCCAGTTAGCACAATCTCACCTCCATCACTGTGCTAATGACATAAATGATGATGGTTCAAGGATAATTATTACCCAGGACACTGGGAAGAAGCATCTCTTTTTGTTGAGATTGTGCTGTGGGAACGGTTATGTCAATCTGAGAGGGCAAACAAGACATTGCTTTACATATCCAAAAGATGGCATCATTGACTGACAGTGCAACTCTACTGCAGGAGTGAAAACTCAGATTTTTGTGCGCACATCTTTGATATCGGGCTCAAATCTGCATATCACGACTCAAAACCCCTCTCACTGTTCTGACCTAGAACCTGGAATTATTTTATCATTCTTTTACTGCTGGTTTGTCAACATTTGGAACTCTTCCTTATTCAGAGGTAAGAATGGAACTCACTTAACCAAAATGCTTGGTTCTGCTTTTAATTCTATGACATTTCTTTATTCATTCACAGGATGAGGGCATCGCTGTCTAGGCAGCATTAATTGCCCATCCCTGATTGCCCAGAGGGCAGTTAAGAGTCAACCACATTGCTGTGGGTCAGGAGTCACATGTAGGCCAGACCAGGTAAGGATGGCAGTTTCCTTCCCTAAAGGACATTAGTGAACCAGATGGGTTTTTCCGACAATCGGCAATGGATTCATGGTCCTCATTAGATTCTTAATTCCAGCTATTTGTTGAATTCAAATTCCACCATCTGTCATGGCGGGATTAGAACATTATCTGGGTCTCTGTATTAACGGTCCAGCGATAATACCACAAGGCCATTGCCTCCCCTTTTGCATTAGACATGCATTAGATTCTTGAAATCTGAAGTTGAAAAATAAGAACATAAGAACTAGGAGCAGGCGTAGGCCATCTGGCCCCTCGAGCCTGCTCCGCCATTTAATAAGATCATGGCTGATCTTTGAGACTCAGCTCCACTAACCCGCCCACTCACCATAACCCTTAATTCCTTTACTGTTCAAAAATTTATCTAGCCTTGCCTTAAAAACATTCAGTGAGGTAGCTTCAACCGCTTCACTGGGCAGGGAATTCCACAGATTCACAACCCTTTGGGTGAAGAAGTTCCTCCTGACCTCAGTCCTACATCTGCTTTCCTTTATTTTGAGGCGATGCCCTCTAGTCCTAGTTTCACCTGCTAGCGGAAACAACCTCCCTGCCTCCACTTTATCTATTCCCTTCATAACCTTATATGTTTCTATAAGATCTCCCCTCATTCTTCTGAATTCTAATGAATATAATCCCAGTCTACTCAGTCTCTCCTCATAATCCAACCCTCTCAACTCTGGAATCAACCGAGTGAATCTCCTCTGCACCCCTCCAGTGCTAGTATATCTCTTCTCAAGTAAGGAGACCAAAACTGCACACAGTACTCCAGGTGTGGCCTCACCAGGACTCTATACAGCTGCAGCATAGCCTCCCTGTTTTTAAACTCCATCCCTCCAGCAATGGCAGACAAAATTCCATTTGCCTTTTTAATTACCAGCTGCACCTGCAATCCCAACTTCAGCGATTCATGCACAAGGACACCCAACTCCCTCTGCACAGCAGCGTGCTGCAATTTTTTACCATTTAAAATGTAGTCCATTTTGCTGTTATTCCTACCAAAATGGATGTTACATTTTCTTCTAGTCCTTTTGTCTCTATCAAGATGAAGAATCTTAGCAGATACCTATCCTTCAAAAGTGTCGGCACGTTTTCTTTTTATTCACATAGTTACACGAAGGAATGATGTAGTGGTAACGCCACTTGATTCGTAGCTGAGAGGCTCATGCACTGGGACCATGGTTCCACCAGGGCAGCAGCAATTCCACCAGGGAACCCATTGCCACAGAAGGCTGTGGAGACCAGGTCATTGAGTATATTTAAGACAGACATAGATAGGTTCTTGATTGTCAAGGGGATCAAACGTTACAGGGAGAAGGCGGGAGAATGGGGTTGAAAAAGTTATCAGCCATGATTAAATGGCGGAGCAGACCCGATGGGCCGAATGGCCTAATTTCTGCTCCTCTGTCTTACGGTCTTACAGTCTTATGGCCTGTTGGTTATTAAATAAAATTCGTTAATAAACCTAGATTTGAAAGCTAGCCCCAATTCTGGCAGCCATGAAACTCATTCATCATTGTGATAGCCCCTCTGGTTTATTAATGTCCCTTAGGGAAGGAAATTTATTGTCCTTAGCTGCTCTGTGATTGTAGATTCTACAGAAATGTAGTAAGCTGTTTACTACCCTCTAAAATGTCCCATCAAATCACTTGCTTGTACTAACCTGCGATAGAAAATTCAATGCTAAATGCACTGCAACAGTTCAAAGAGGTATTCACCATAGCCTCTTCAATGGTAACAGTTAC
>NC_063335.1:3667683-3679994 GCF_021869965.1 Rhincodon typus
GCTTTTCTCTTTTAGAACGAGGAAGGATGAGAAGTGACTTGATAGAGGTGTACAAAATGATCAGAGGTATAGATAGAGTGGACAGCTGGAGACTTTTTCCTAGGGTGGAGGTAGCTATTACGAGGGGACATAGTTTTAAAGTGAGTGGAGGTAGATACAGGGGAGACGTCAGAGCTAAGTTCTTTACTTAGAGAGTGGTAGGGTCGTGGAATGCATTGCTGGAGAGGGTAGTGGAGTCGGCCTCATTAGGGGCATTTAAGCGGCTATTAGATAGGCATATGGATGATAGTATAAGGTAGGGGTGGAGGTTAGATAGACCTTAGGATTAGGGTAAAAGTTCGGCACAACATCGTGGGCTGAAGGGCCTGTACTGTGCTGTACTGTTCTATGTTTTATATTCTATAAATAGGAAGGTCTTGCTAAAACAAAAACAGAAATTGCTGGAGAAAGTCAGTAGATCTGGCCAAATCTGTAGAACGAAAACAGAGTTTCGAGTCTGGTGACTTTCTTTATCAGAACTGTTAGTGGCTAAGAAAAAGTGGTGTTGATGAAGCTGATGGTTTTTGTGAAGTGGAGGTGGGGGTGGTGTTGGGTTGGGAAGGAGGAGAAGGGGAGAGGTGACTGGATAGGTGGAGATGGAGCCCAGAAAGAGAGGTATGAAAGGAGTATGTAAGCGAGGAGATTGTGCTTAGCAGGCCAGGACAGAAGTGATGATAAGAGCTAAAAGTGAGAAAAATGGCTTAGCTGTGCTGAATGAAACCCAAATAATGTAATAATGGATCTTGGAGTATGTGGGATTTGTTAAAAGCTACTCATCCTAATATGACTGGGTGTGGGGTGGGTAAAAAAGCATGGCAGGATATTCCTAGAGTAACATCGAGTTCAATAACTTGGAGACAAAAGGGACTACAGATGCTGGAAGCTAGAGTCAATAAATGTGGAGCTGGAAGAGCACAGCTGGTCAAACAGTTTCCGAGGAGCAGGAAAGTCAACATTTTGGGCCAAAATCCTTCATCACGACTGGGGACGGGGAGGGGACCCAGAAATAAATAAAGGGGGGGGGGGGGGGGAGGGTAGGTGAGATGGAGATAGGTAGATGCAGGCAGGGGGTTACTGTGGTTGGTCAGTGGGAAGGGTGGAGCAGATAAGTGAGTCAGAAGATGGACAGGTTTGGGGAGGAGAGATTTTGAAGCTGGTGGTCAATATTCAGACCATTGGGCTGTAAGCTCCCAGGGCGATGTATCAGGTGTTGTTCCTCCAGTTTACACTTGGCCTCACTCTGGTAGTGGAGGAGGCTAAGGATGGATATGTCACCAGGGGAGTGGGAGAGGGAGTTAAAGTGGATGGCACTCGGAAGGTTGGGTCGGTTGGAGCTTGCAGAGCGCAGATGCTCCACAAACCAGTCCCCGAGTCTGCGTTTGGTCTCCCTGATATAGAGGAGACCACATCGGGAGCAATGGGTACAGTAGATCAGGTTAGATGAAGTGCAGGTGAATCTCTGCCGGATTTGGAAGGATTGTTTGGGGCTTCGGAAGGAGGCGAGAGAGAAGGTGTAGGAGCAGGTGTAGCACCTCCTGGGGTTGCAGGGAAAGGTACCGGGAGTGGTGGAGGGGTTGGTGGGGAATGTGGACCCAATGAGGGAGTCGCTGAGTCCCTGTGGAAAGCAGACAGGGGTGGGGAGGGAAATATTTTTGGTGGTGGGGTCTGATTGTAGGTGGTGAAAATGTCGGAGGATGATGCTTGTATTTGGGGCTTGGCTCCCAGGATGAGGCATTCTACTCTAGAACGTCCTAGATATCCTCCTACTTCAGAGACACTTCCTTTGTTATTAAGGATGCCCTCAACTGCATCTCCCCCATTTCCCATGCTTCTTTCCTCAAACCCTCTACCGCCAACAACAATAAGGATACAGTACCCTTGGACCTCACATACCAACCCACCAACTTCCGAATACAACGCATCAACCTCCGACATTTCCACCACCTACAATCAGACCCCACCACCAAAAAGATATTTCCCTCCCCACCCCTGTCCACTTTCTGCAGGGACCGTTCACTCCGTGACTCCCTCGTCGGGCCCACACTCCCCACCAACCCCTCCATCACACCCGGTACCTTTCCCTGCAACTGCAGCAGGCGCTACACCTGCCCCTACACCTCCCCATCACCTCCTTCCGAGGCCCCAAACAATCCTTCCAAATCCGGCAGAGATTCACCTGCACTTCATCTAACCTTATCTGCTGTATCCGTTGCTCCCGATGTGGTCTCCTCTATATCGGAGAGACCAAACGCAGACTCCATGACTGTTTTGAGGAGCATCTGCGCTCTGCACGCTCCAACCAACCCAACCTTCTGGTTGCCATCCACTTTAGCTTCCCCTCCCACTCCCCTGGTGACATGTCCATCCTTGGCCTCCTCCACTATCAGAGTGAGATCAAACGTAAACTGGAGGAACAATACCTGGTACTTTGCCCTGGGAGCCTACAGCCCAATGGCCTGAATATTGACTTCACCATCTTCAAAATCTCTCTTCTCCCAACCTGTCCATCTTCTGACTCACCTATTCGCTCCACCCTTCCCACTGACCAACCACAGTAACCCCCTGCCTGCATCCACCTATCTCCATCTCACTCACACCAATTTATTTCTGGGCTCCCCTCCCCCTCAGTCCTGATGAAGGGTTTTGGCCCGAAACATTGACTTTCCTGCTCCTCGGATGCTGTCTGATCAAGTTCGATAACTTTGCAGCCTGATTCCTTTCTTCCATGTTTGTTGCCCGCAGCCAGTCCTCTTATGACATGGGTTGCTTTTAGCAGGCACTTGTCTGACACAGCTGGAACTCTGTGAACAGTTTTGATGCTTTTATGGAAGGAAAAATGTTCAGGCATTGAAGGCAGTCCAGAGCAGATTATGGGGGATGATCTCGGGTATGGAGGACAGTCTTATGCATAGAAGTTGAGTAGATTGCGAAGATTCTCATTGGAATTTAGAAGAAGCAGAGGTCGGCTTATTGATGAATTGACAGGGTAGATGTGGAAAGGTTGTTTCCCCTATGGGAGAGTCTAGGACTAGAGGGCATGATCTCAGAATAAGGAATCACTCCTTTAAGATGGAGATGAGGAGGAATTTCTTCTGTAGAATGTAGTGAATCTGTGATATTCTTCACCTTGGAGGGCTGTTGAGCTGGGTCAGTAAGTATGTTTACGGCTGAGATGGACAGATTATTAACTAATCAATGGTGATAGGAAGAATGCAGGAAAGTGGAGTTGAAGATTATCTGGTCAGCCATAATCCCATTGAAGGACAGAGCAGACTCAAGGGGCTGAAAATAACCACTTCTGCTTTTTTGTCTTATGGTTTAAAATGGCAATGAATTTTGTCAAGAATACCCATAAATCTTAAAGCTCCAGGAAAGTTCAAGCAAAAGTATTACTTTACATAACATAAGGATACCAAGCTGATATGTTTACACAGTTGTAGGAAGATATCACACCTGTTGTTGGAGAGAGCTTGGAAGCATATTACAGTGAGGAGTAATATCACCAGGTAGAGAGGCAACAAGGTGCTGTTCAGTGCTGGTAACATTGCCTGAACCCAGGGAGAGCTCAGATTGTGTGTCAACGTCAAATAAGCGAACAAGGTAGACCTGACAGAGTCTATTCAATCTCATCAGTGGATGACAGTCTGGTAGAAATAGCCAGTCATTGATTCATCTTGAAATTAAGTACGAACAGTGGATTTTAGCTAATATCCCGAGACTACAATTCAAGGTTGTTTTATCATAATATTCTTGGTGATTTTGTTTCAATTGGTTACCTTTTAGAATTTTGTCAGCACAGAAATCCTGCTGCATGCAATGTTTCAAATGCTTGAAGGTACGTAATATATAATCTGTCAAGTGGATGGCATATTGATACATGATATGATTAACTATGCATGATTATACAGCCTGAGAAGTTTTGAAAGCATTGCAATATGCAGGCCTTTCAATCAATAATGAGTGTAAATTTGTAAAGATGGGACGATGTTCTTGGGTCACATCACACAAGTGAAAGGCATAATGGTAGATCGCAGGATGACAATAGCTTTGTGAGTTCCCACAAACAGAGAGCATTAATGTTGTACAATGCTTTTTATGAATGGTCAACCAGGTAGGGAAGTTCATTCCAAATTTCGCTACTATCTCACAAATTCAAAGAAATCTTTTAACAAAGGTCACTAGTGGCTTTGGAGTCTGAACAGACAATAGTAATTTGGAAGATAAAGGGGAATTTATTCTTGTCAGATCATTACAATCTCAGATTGTCTATAATAATGGCTGCAGTTGCATCATTGACATGATTAGGTGTCATTCTGATTCAGAATGATAGAAGAAGCAGGAAGCCTGCCATTCTCTCATCAACAGCCCTGACAGAAATAAAGCAATGCTATGCTATTGAGAAAGAGGGTTAGCAGTTACATGGCGCTGTGAACAATTCCCAGATTACCATGGACTGAGATTTTATGTGGAAAAAAGACTAAAAGTCATTAGCTACTTTATTGGGATCTAAAGAAATCGTGAAAATGCGACTGAGAATCCAGAGCTTCAGACTCTGATTAATTAAATATGATGATTTGACAGTTTTCATCCCAGGGAAGATATAGATTACAAAAGATGCACCAATCATTGCGACATTGTGTCAAGCTAAATTAAGTTTTAATCTTCAATGAAGAGGCAGACTTGTGTTTTAGATGTTAACAGATTCATTTATATTGAAACATCAAAAATAACAGTAGGATTAAGTCATTCAGCCCTTCTGGCCTGCTGCGCCATTGTGTATGATCATGGCAGATCATCAAATTCTGTACTGTGTTCCTGCTTCCTCCCTGTACCCTTTGATCCCTTTCACCCTCAGAACTGTAGGTATCTCCTCCTTGAAAACATTTAATGTTGTGGCCTCAATGGGTTTCTGTGACTGTGGCTCACCTGTTTTGATAGTTACAGGAAATTTGTAAAGCTCAAACAACAGGTGCAGAATGCACCAGACTCAGACAGCTTTATCTTGATCTTTGATCCAAGTATAGTCCAACAAATCAGATCCCAATGAAACATTATCTACAGAAGCAACGCTTAACTATACTAGATTATCTACACACTACTAATATCGAAACTCACAAGAAGAAATTCTATGAAGAATTCATGGAAGCCATTAAAGAATCATTTATATACAGAGTATAACTCTTTCTTTGTGGTGGATAAGCATTGCGATGGTAATAGAGAATTTCCTATTGTCTTGCTGTGTATGTTCTTTCAATTGTCAGATCCCAACAAGCGCTGGCAAAGCTTTCAACTCCTCCAGATAAACCTTGGCAAAGGCAAAGGATCAGATTTATTTGACTTTCAAGGGAAAGCATGTGTGATACTGGCAGATTAATACTCCACAGGTTTCAAGGCATTATGCAACCTGAGCTGAGTCAGTGATTACCAAACTGAGGGAAAGCTTTTCTACGCACAGTTTCCTTGATCAGATTTCCAACAATGGTCCACAATCCATGAATACAGAGTTCAAGAAGTTCACAACAGTGGCAGGTATCAATCAGATCACAAGTTGTCTGCTTCACCCACAGGCAAATGGAAAAGCAGAGGGAGTGGTAAGAGCCATGAACAGCGAAAAACACAGCTTGGGAACTTGTGTTATTAAATAACAGAATAACACCTTTGTGTAATGGACATTCACTAGTGGGTCTCATGGGCAGAAGACACAATACAGTAATTCCCTTAAGAAGGGACAAAATGTGTGGTCTCAGGCTGATGAGAAATTGAAAACAACCTCAGAAGTGATACAGTTCCACAGAGAAATCTTTTTTCAGGTTTATTACTGGGCAGATGGATTGGATAAGTGATAGAAAATCAGAAGAGCAGAATCACCAGCTTTGTGCATGTACCTGAAGGAAAATTCAGAAGAAACTCAGAATATATTGCTTTTACTCAAACCTAGGACAGTGATCAAGTATGATTACCGTAGAACATGGGACATGCAGAACAGAATGACATGAACTAGATCACAAAGGGCTCCAGAAGTGTTGGAAGACCATCATCTTCATTGACCAAACCATATCAGGATGAACAATGAGATTTGCACCAAAACTCAACATTTAATGTTTGGAGTTTGAAAGGGAAAAAGTGATAGTAATGTAAATTGTTTAACAAAATTGTTGACATTATGTAGACAAAGAAGTAGAGAGATACTTCAACAAAATCAGAAGTTGCTGGAAAAGCTCAGCAGGTCTGGCAGCATCTGTGAAGCAAAAAAACGTTCTAAGGAAGGGTCATGGAACCGAAACGTTAACTCTGATTGTTTTCTTCACAGATGCTGCCAGACCTGCTGAGCTTTTCCAGCAACTTCTGTTTTGTTCCTGATTTACAGCATCTGCAGTTCTTTCAGTTTTTATTCAGAGAGATACTTAGTTGGGGGCAAATGTCATAAAATGGGAATGTAGTGTTAATGATGAGCATGTACATGATGATGTAACTGACATCAGCAATCATGTGCTGTTGAGACTTTAAGAAGGGAGGAATGGAAAACTGTACTTGAAAGCTGATATCGATATTCTGTATGTTAGAATGTAAGAGATTATTGAACCTACTGGAAGACCAAGAATAGTTCCTCTTAGATATGACAAAGGATGGAGATGCAGCAGGCTCTGATTAGGAGCAGTTTAGCTAAGTACAGCATCATCGAGTGCAGTGTGGACACCCAACACCCAGACCCTAAAGTTGACAGAATCCATAAGGGTAGAATAATATGGACTCGAGTCTGTGGAGGCAGCACAGTCTTATAGTGACGGCAATGTTCACACAAATCAATCTCGACATCAATCGCATGGGGTCCAGGGTGTACTAGCCAGATGGATAGAGAACTGGCTGGGCAACAGGAGATAGAGAGTTGTAGTGGAAGGGAGTTTCTCAAAATGGAGAACTGTGACCAGTGGTGTTCCACAGGGATCCGTGTTGGGACCACTGTTGTTTGTGATATACATAAACGATCTGGAGGAAGGTATAGATGGTCTGATTAGCAAGTTTGCAGATGACACGAACATTGGTGGAGTAGCAGATAGTGAAGGGGACTGTCGGAGAATGCAGCAGAATATAGATAGATTGGAGAGTTGGGTGGAGAAATGGCAGATGGAGTTCAATCCAGGCAAATGCGAGGTGATGCATTTTGGAAGATCCAATTCAAGAGCGAACTATGCGGTAAATGGAAAAGCCCTGGGGAAAATTGATGCACAGAGAGATCTGGGTGTTCAGGTCCATTGTACCCTGAAGGTGGCAACGCAGGTCGATAGAGTGGTCAAGAAGGCATATGGCATGCTTTCATTCATCGGACGGGGTATTGAGTACAAGAGTTGGCAGGTCATGTTACAGTTGTATAGGACTTATGTTCGACCACATTTGGAATTCTGTGTACAGTTCTGGTTGCCACATTACCAAGAGGATGTGGATGCTTTGGAGAGGGTGCAGAGGAGGTTCACCAGGATGTTGCCTGGTATGGAGGGCGCTAGCTATGAAGAGAGGTTGAGTAGATTAGGATTAATTACATTAGAAAGACGGAGGTTGAGGGGTTTTGAGGTCTACAAAATCATGAAAGGTATAGACAGGGTGGATAGCAAGAAGCTTTTTCCCAGAGTGGGGGACTCAATTACTAGGGGTCACGATTTCAAGGTGAGAGGGGAAAAGTTTAAGGGAGATATGCGTGGAAAGTTCTTTACGCAGAGGGTGGTGGGTGCCTGGAACGCGTTGCCAGTGGAGGTGGTAGAGGCAGGCACGATAGCGTCATTTAAGATGTATCTAGACAGATATATGAATGGGCAGGGAGCAGAGGGATACAGATCCTTGGAAAATAGGTGACAGGTTTAGATAGAGGATCTGGATTGGCGCAGGGTTGGAGGGCCGAAGGGCCTGTTCCTGTGCTCTAATTTTCTTTGTTCTTTGCTCTTTGTTCTAGATAATAGAAGGAAGACAGAAATTAATCAAGTTCAAAAATAATTCAAATATCAATGCCTTTTGCTGAAAGTAATTTTTGGTTGCTCTATTTCCCCCTTATTGAAGGTATAATATTAATGATATTAATATTGCTAATTTTAATAGCAGTTCTGAAGAAGGATCACTGGACCTGAAAAGTTGACTCTGCTTTTTCTCCACAGATGCTGCCAGACATGCTGAGTTTTTCAAGCAATTTATAACTTTGCTTTTGATTTTGTTTCTGATTTCCAGCAGCCGCAGTTCTTTAGTTTTTTTTGTAATATCGATGTAATTTGTGTGCCACTGTGGCAAAACTCCAATGTCAATGCTGTATTGTTTTTGCTTTTAGTGTACATTCATTATTGATGCTTTTGCCTTCGGACTGTCCCTCTGGTTAATTCGTTGAAATCAGACACCTAACCTCTGAGATGGTGCTCCTTTTTCATTTCCACCTTCCAAGAAAGGGGATGGAGTAGAGACTGGCTAACTTGAGGTTTGCACTTTTCTACAGCAGTGTAGTGAATGTTAGGGGCCCAGCAGAATGAAGGAGAATTGAATGTGTGACTAGTAATGCCTAGCTGATGTTCCAGTGTGCTGTGCCACCTTGCTGTTCTATGTTGTGTAATGTTTACCGATTAGCATGCTTACTTGTCAGTATGCATTACCACATAACAAGGAAAATCTATTTAAAATGTCATACTCTGAAATACTGAAATGTATAGTTCACTGTAAAAGAGGTTTTCAATGGAACAAAAAGAAGTTAGACATGAGGCTGAATGTGCGAAACATCACAATTCATGACTAATATTTATCAACATATCAAAGTATGCCTTCAGAGAGCGTTGCCTGTTCAATTAACCTGTTAGAAAATTGTGTACGCGAGCTGTCGAGCATGCGAGATAGAAGCCAAATTAACACCACCAATTTGTTGAAGAGGATTTGTTGTTTTTAGTTCAAAGGTAGATTTCTATTGTGTTAACTAATTGTCGCATTTGTTACATATACTGGAAGATTCGTTTTTGAAACATACTCTGATGACTGCATAATTGTTGTTAGCTAGACACCTCAGCAGGAGAGTGATATGCCACATCATGGGTGATATTTTGAGAAAGCTGCTAAGCTTTCAAATTCTTTAAAATTCAACCAGTTTAATTAATCTGGCAGCAATTCTGAAATCTGGATGGATATTATCTGCTGTGAACATAGCGTCTGCTAAGCTTTGTTGTTGAAAAAATCCAATGTTCTTATTTCTTTATGTAAAACAAACTTGAGATACTGTGAGGAGTGAGCTCACAAGACTGGCCACAAGCATTGCATTTGCTCAGGAAGATGCTTCCTTCCTTTCTGGTTTCTCCCCAGAGTGTCATGGAAAGCTGTTGAGGCCAAAACATTGAATGTTTTCAGGGAGGACATGGATATGGTTCTTCAGGTTAAAGAGAATGGCTTTGAAACTGTAGAATGAAATTACTCACTAGTCCTTTTAAAAACTATTTCTATGTACAGCTTACTGCTTAGCTACCTTCTCTATATATGGCAACAATTTAGAAGCAGCAATATATGAACATAAGGATCAGCAAAACCTCAGGAGAAATTGTTAGAACCAAAGACGTTTACAAGAAAGGGACCATTCAGTCCATTGTACCAATGCTAGCTCCTGGCCACAACTACTCAAACTGTCCAACTGTTTTAGCTTTACAGTGAATCAGCTGAATCTTACAGTTTTTGGCAATCTCTGAATTCAGCATGTTTTTTGGAGAGATTTCTGCTGTGTAGCCTAACAGGTTTTCTTATCTATCTTACTCACTGGCCTCATTAACGATCTAGTCCTTCCCTACGGCATTCCATACGCCTGACTCCCACCCCATCTTCTGGGAAAGTGACTTTCCCAGAACAACTTGGCATTCAGCAGATATCCTGAAAATCACGAGTATCCATTGCACCCAGGCCATCATTGATAGCCTATTGTGCAGCCGGACAAGTGATATCACCCAGACCTGCCCTGTGACATTTGCCCCAAACATGGCAGACAGAAGGAAATTGGCACCTCACTGTGTGGACAGGGTCCTGAGGTGGTGTACAAGTGGGAATTCATCTTATCCCCCAGGACCAGGAATGAAGGTCACGACACTGGATACCACCATTGCTACCTGGGTTTAAGCAGTCTCAGCTGCTTTCAGGAATGCACAGCATTGTGGGAAGATGGTTAATGGCCTTCTCCACTTCACTAGCATGCCACCATCTTTTCTCTGATACCCCACACATGTTCTGTCTTTGCTACTGCACCCACCGCCTACCACGGCTATCCCTCTACAATTCTCACTTTTGCCTACTACATTTCCTTCATTCGCTCTCACTCACCCCAAAATCAAACCCTCCATGCCTCTACACTGTCTATGCAGTTGCTCAGGAAACTTTCCCACCTGTTGCAAGAGTAATAGCTGTGCCACTTTCATCCTCATTTTATCTCACTCTCTCTCATTACCAGAAGAAGACTGACCTATACAGAGCAGAAAGACTTAGTGAGTAGAGGATTTTCTGACGATTAGTTCCTCGCTCCTTATGTGGAAAGCATCCTGACTCTGACTGCTCTGAGAGGCTGACTGACAGTGTCCAAGCCCCTGGACTGATATCAGAAACCTGCGTTGACTTTCTCTGCCAGGAAAGCCCTTGACTTACCAAAGAGAAAACAAGGAATAGTCTTGGCTTTCTCATTTCTTACAAGTAGTAAATTGGAAGGAAAGTATTCTGTGAAATTATTGCTGCCAACAGTTGGATAATGAAGGTTTGGATCTTCCATGAGAAGTCTTGAATGAAGTGTACAAGAAAGGTGATCTGTTATATGGTGATGAGGCATGGTTGAATTTTGGAAAACAGATGGTCATTCCATAGTGAAACATATAATGAATGTGAACAGATTGTCTAAATGATTGACAGAATTTAATTTGGGAATTTCTGTATTGACATTAATGTTTGGATTATACTCAGGTGTCCCAAATATACAAACTTCTGAATTAATATATGAGAATTCTAAGGAAGAGAATAAGATCATTATGAATCCAAAGAATTTGTATTTTAGTCTCGTGATGAAGGTATTGCTCATTGACACCTTTAACTTGTGCTGAACTCTTCCTTTCAATAATATCAATATCCTTCCTTCCTGATGCACTTCACACCCTCCCTCCCCATTCATCTTCCCAATTCATCTTCCAGAATTCCTGGTTCCTGTCTCTCTGATATCTGAAGAGTCAACATTGTTGGGGCTGCAGGAAAGGAAATGCATGAAGCACTGTTCAGAGTGAGGTGGAGGAGTGAACATTGTAAGGGAGGTAATGGGGTGGTACCGTGACTGGTTAGCATTGTCAGGGAGATGCAGGAGGGAGAGCGAGCACCATTGTGAGTGGGGAAGAGGCGAACATTGTTGGGGATGGAGGCGCAAGCGTTGAGGGAAATGTGCGTGTGAACATTATCAGAGAGTGAATGATGGTGGAGAAAGTTTAGGTGGGTGAATGTGGGTGTTTGCTATGCTGTGGGAGGGAGAAGGTATTGTCAGGGAAGGAGCAAAAGACTGAGCATGGGAGGTGGTTTGGAAGAGGATGAACATTGTGGTTGGAATGTGGGAGGCAGCAAATATGAGAGGGTGTTGTGGGGTGTGGAGTTGAGTATTATTGTGAGAGTGTGTGGGGGATAAGCAGAGTCCAGGGGGTGTAGGAAGGCTGAACAGTGTTGTGAGGGGTTGAGTACTGTTGTGGGGGTGTATATGGGAGAGGAAGGCCACTGCCATGGGTGTGTGGGGGAAGTTGGACATTGTGATGGGTGTTTGTGAGGGGTGAGCATTGTCATGGGGTCGTGTGTGAGGGGTGTGGGAATTATCAGGGGGGGGGATTGATGACAGGTTCATTTAAAAATCAATGAACTGAAGTCAGAGCTTAAGGCTTGTGTCTTCAGTTCATGATAAAAAGGGGGTCGTGGTTTTACATTACTATGAGGACTTCCCAGCCCTGCTTTGTTGCTTAAGATAACAGTTCTGTAGGTGTTAATGTTGATGTTGCAATAAGCTTCACACAATCTTTGCGTAGAGGCAATCGAAATTGACCTGAGTTCCTGAGAGGAGTAGATGTGTTCTGCACAGCTCCTCAATGATCCTCAAACAGTCCTGTACTTTGCAACTAGATGGCCATCATCCAGAAATTGAACTCTTACTGCCTGGAGTGTATATTCCAGGAAGCTCTCAACCTCCCTGATGATTCAAAATGATTCCAGCTGTCCCTCCATCTCAGAAATCCTGAGCTCAAGCCATTACCTACAAATGC
>NC_063335.1:3680494-3693215 GCF_021869965.1 Rhincodon typus
TTCACCAAGACAGATGTCTTGAAGTTGCCATGCAGTTCAGGAATTGCAAACAACAGGTATCAATTACCCATGATCTTACTGAGGACAAACAAATCTCTTTTACAGTCCAGTGAATGGATTGTACAAACTATAAATTTTAATTAATGCCTTAGACATACTGTGTACTAATATCCATAATTCTAACTTCAGAACTATTGTACTTAACTGATTGAAATTTTATTATTTAGTTTCACATTAGTTTACTATATACAACAATCCCAATGCTAGGCCACTATTGGAAGAAAAATATGAAACCTCAGAACAAAGGTTCACAGAACTGCACAGCGCAGAGGAGATGCCTGAAGTCATTATACCAGTACCAACTCTCCTGAGGAATTGTTTAATCAGTCCTATTCTCCATACCCTTCTCCTTTTTTTCAAATGCTCTATTTACCAACTTCTCCTTTAGAAACTACTTTATATTTACCTTTTAATACTATTTCTGTAAGGATATTCAATGTATAATAACATTTCTCAAATTATTCTTAAATTCATAAGTTTGGAATTTTGGTAGGATTCCTCTGTTATATTCATTGGGGGATCTGTGGAAAATTTGCTCAATGTAGTATCTCAAAATTGTGGAAGATGTTAGAGAGACCCAGTTTCATTTGGTTCCCTACCTTATGTGCAAATGCAAATTTTTTTGCTGATTTGTAACAAAATCCGTCATAGTTTTCAATATTATAAGATTTATTCTTGTCTGCCTTTGTTTTTTGAAGAGCTGTTGTTTCTTTCTTACTTCTTCATGAGTGAAATCTGTGATATCATCTCATAGGATCTCTTCTGCGTCTGTTCTTAATGTAAAGTTTTAACAGAAAGTTGAACACCACATACTGTGCAAAGGGACAGAGATTTCTGTGTTGTTAACATCAAGTCATACAGCATAGAAGCAGACCCTTCAGCTCACCCTGTCTATATTGACCAACAACATCAAACTATGCTAATACTATTTTCCTGCACCTGGTCCATAGCCTACAATGCCCTGGCATTCTTTGTGCTTATCCAGATGCCCCTTAAATGTTGTGAGAGTACCTGCCTCCACCATCCTCTTAGGGAGCACGTTTCATATTTCCACCAGCATCTCATTGAAAAAGGTTTTCCTCAGATCCCCTCTGAACCACTTGAAACTCCTCACCTTAAACTTATCCCCTCTGGTCTTGATACGTCAGCCATTCTCACGAGATAGTATATATATGCCTCTCATAATTTTGTATACCTCAATCAGGTTCCCCCTCAGGGTCTCTTAATATAGGAAGTATGTGTAGAATTTTAAAAGCTTTGTTGATATTCATATTTTCAAGCATGTATTGCTTTTTGTCATTCTAATATCTCCTACCAATAGTTCAGATATTCTAATAGATATATCTGTTTATCTATACGTTTAGCTTTTCTTGAACTTTTAAGTGCAGCTTTCATTATGAGACTCACTGTATTGGTGTGTTGATGCAAATTGATGTAAACCCAAAGGTGACTGCGTACAGGACATGATATATTAACAGGATAAGAATTGAGACTATTTTAAGAAATTTAAGGTAAAGCTTATACATTATTAAGGTTGAGCTGACTATTCTGTAATCCAATATCCCATTCCTTCCAAACATAAATGTGAAAGATCATTCAGAGTTATTTTCTGTCTAATGGCATTCAGTATTTCATGTCATCAGAACACTGAGCTTTTTCAATTTATTTTTGGTGTTTTAATTATATTTCCAAATAATGTTTCAGCTCCTTGTTTATATCTTTTCATTCCCAGTAGGACAATAATAATTAATATTCACATTGTCATCAGATTGATTTACTGGAAGAATGGCCATGGACCTTCCAAAATACCAAGCTTTTCAGCACAGTATTGAAATGGTTCTTAAGTGAGCAAATTACCCCTAATGCTTTTTTGTCAAAGAATTAATTCCACATGTTAGTCTGCACACGGAAGACCCTTTTGAACATATATCCTAAATTGATTCCAAACCCATCTCGTCCTGCTGGATTGGCACAACAAAGCTCCAATTTGACAGCATTGAAGCGTATGGAATGATGTTCTTCAAACAAAGATGCACCTGAAGAGTACTGGAAGAGAGTGTAGTCACCACTTACAAAGGCTGCTGTACACTAAAGTGCTTTTATTTGCAGTTTGTCTGAGGTTTCAAAACACAGAGGTAGTCAGTGTTGGTGGAGAGGCACAGTACTCAGATTTCCAAGGTTGAATAAAGATTTTTCACTTAAGGTGCCAGAGGAGCAGAGATATTTGATTGGATATCTATTTGTAGACATTGTGATAAGCCCTAGTAGCATTCAATTAACATTTAATCTCATCAGAGGATAAGACAAGGGAATCCTTCCCCCTGCAACACATAGTTTGAACACTGCTCAGGCATGCCAAAATCTCTCAGAATTCGGGGTGGCAAACATTGGATTAAACAAAAAAGGTCTTCTGTTTAGGATCATAGCATTATTGACCTTAATGACTCAAAAATGAGGACATTCAAACATTGAATATATGCCATTCAAGAAATAGCTGTTCAGGTTGTGAAGTTCTTGAAGCAGCTATATATTCAGACAGAGACACAAGCTAGAATTTTCCATTTGTTTTCTGTGTTGTGGTTGGCTCCAGAATATGTGGGATATCTCCCACATGACAGATGGGAAAGCCCACTTGATTGTTTGCCAGTTGGGCTTTTCAGTGTATCACTTCCCAAGATGTCCCACCCTTCCTGAAGTTGCTGACCATCAGAGGCCGGCAGCACCACGTCAAAGACTGAAACTGCTGGCAGTGAAGCCAAAGCCTGGGAGCAGTGGGGGAGGTAGGTAGCTTTTTAAGAGGATGGGGTCAAAAGGAAAAAAGGGTTCAGGAAGTTTGGAAGTATGATCTTACTCCTTCAAGTTCTATTTGTAACAGCAGAAGGACTGGAGTAGAATGAGAGATTAATAAAAGATCTATCTTTAGTGGATCATTCAATTCTAACTCTAAGGATGGAATCTTCCCTTTGCAAGAAGCACTGGGCCTGGGGCTGGGCCTGGGGCTGGAGGAGAAGATAATTGGGTGGATTAGTATTGGCATGAAGAAGATGTTGTACATTGGAACTGAAATGATTAGTATTGATTGAGTGCCACGATGACCAACTATTGATGGAGAAAGTAACTAAAGAACTTGAAGGAGTAAGATCTAAGACTGTATCCTGCTAATAGTCTCTTTAATAATGTATACCATATTCTTGTGACATGTCAACCATCCCAGAGATACAATAAACTATATCTGTTTACTACAACAAATTCATATAGTTAGGCCAGAATGTGACTGTCATCATCTGCTTCAGATTTGTAGACCCTGAAATAGTATGAATTATAGCTTCAAGTGGACAAAACACACAATACAATTTTCAATATACTACATCCTTCCCCTTAGGAGATAAAAGGCACAGCATATTTTAATGACTTGTTTCTGAAGTAGAAAACAATAAACTTAAACATATTTGAACATTCAATATATTATATATTCTAACTTTTGTGAGTGACAATGCTACAAAGTGAACTGTTATCTGACAATGAATGAATCTTTCAGCTCGTTGTACATGACTGAATACATTGTTAAGTGTAGTGCATATTTTTAAGTAGGATATCATCTAACATCACATGTCATCTCATTTAATTTGCTCTTCATTTGAGAACATGCAAAAGCTTTTTAGACTTTTCTTGGGGAACATAATCAATTTGATACTGTTCTGACGTTATCTCATTTCTATCAGTTTGCAACTGGTGCTGCGAATGTATCCTTACAAACCTGAAGAGTTACATATAGCAAATGATCCATATCCTGAAATTTTGACGAGGATCCCATGCTTGGGCGAGGGCAGACAGGGGCTCTTCTCCACTGCATTTGTATTGGCAGAACAGACCCCTGAGACTTGAATGGTGCCTTTCTGTGTCATTAACTTTCTCTGCTGTCTGGAGAAGGTACAGTCTCTGTTTTAAGATGTGGAACTGAGCACCTTTGGCTGTCTTTTCTAGCTAGCCACTATTTGTACCTGATTCATGACCGTGTGATCGTTAGCAGGACTTTTTCACCTCCAAACGGTGTAGACCAATCTAATACTTGCCCCACCCAATGCCTAGAAGATTATTTCTAATTGTGTCAAATTTTTGAATTTAATTTAGTTTGTCTTTCTGGTGAAAACTGTGGTGCTCTTGTAGTCACAAAGTTTTACAAGTTATTCACAGCTCATTTGACCCTTTCAGTCCACACTAGTGCTTATGCTTCCCTCAATCAATCTTCATCTAAACCTATCAATATGTCCTTCCACTTCCTTGTCCTTGAAGTGCCAATCTAATTTTAAATCAAATGCATCTGTGCTATTTGCATCAGCTATTCCCTGAGTAGCAAATTCTCTATTCTAACCACTTTGAGTAAAGAAGTGCTCCAAAGTACTCTATTGGGTATTTTAGTGAATATCTGATATTTAAGGCATTTGATTTTGCCGGCACCTTCTGTACATCTACCCTGTCAAATCTTTATATAACCTTGAAGATTCATCAGGTCACCTGTTGTCTTTTCCAGAGAATAGTATCCAACCTAGTTCTACCTTACCTGACAGATATAACTTCTCAGTTCTGTTATAATTCTAGTAAATCTTATTTGCACTCTCTCCAATACTTCCATTTTTATGGAAATCAGAACATTTCACGAACTTCAAATTTAGTGTAACTCAGATTTTATACAAATTTAACTTAACTTCCATGCTTTTCAATTCTAGTTCTTTAAAAATTAAATTGAGTGTTGTGTTTGGTTCTTTTTGTAGCAGTGTTAGTGTTTTATGGCTTGTGGTTCCCAGACTTTCAAAATAATCATACAATGAGACTCCAGTCATTGAGTTTCAGCGAATGTGTTTGCAGACCACATCATTTGCTGCAGACTGATATATTGTCAGTTCGATATGCAGACTGTAATGCTGTTGTGTGTGATGTGAAACTCTGGATACCTATGTGCACATGCATGAACATATAGTCGCTAAGTCATGTTGGAATAATATAATCATATAACACCCAGCTATCTTCAAACTTGATATCATTGTGACTGTTCTACTCATTAAATTTTACACTATCTCTGAAAGAAAATGATCAAGCAACTTTTACAATTAAACTAAACACCTTAAGAGTCTTTTATAGCTTGTTTTCTTTTCTCAAAAATGTTACTCACAGTATTGCTTGGATGGTAAAATGCTGTGCTTCCGTCTCATGGATCTGTTAGTCATCGCTGTCAATGATAGGTTGGCATATTGCACAGGTAATGTTGTGCATGTTACTCTTCATGTTGTAAAAATTGTGCTTGATGTTGCTGATGTGTCACTTTCTGGTGACATTGTTGATGTCATGCTGCCCATTGATGAAACTGTTGGTGTTGTTTCTCTCTTTCGTGATGTTACTGGTGTTGTTGATGTCTTCTTTCCATTTTTCCAGCTTAGGTGTAGTTCAAATGTGGACTCTTTTCCTACTCGTATTTAGTTACTGGTTTCACACTCAATGATAGATGATTGTGGAGCTGCAGCTTCACCTTGAAAGGTGGTGATAACTGACGTAGCACAGGGATTAGAGCTTGGGCCATAGATATTCACAATATATATCAACAATTTGGATGATGGAATCAAATCTAATATTTTCATGTTTGTTAACAACACAAAACTGGATGGAATTCAATGCTGAAGAGGGTGTAAAGAGGCTTCAGGATGAATGAGACAATTTGAGTGAATGGGAAAAATGCAGTATAATGTAAATAAGTGTGAAGTTGACCCATTCATTGAGAATTTTAAACGATAATGAATTGGAAAAAAGACCTGGGTGTTCTATGCTGTACACTGAAAGCAAGCATGCAGGTGCAACAAGCAAAAGGTAAATGGTATGTTGAGTTTGAGTTTGTGGGTTTGAGTAGGAATAACATCGTCTCACTGCATCATACAGGGCTTGGTGAAACCTCTCTTGGAGTATTGTGTGGAGTTTTGATATCCTTCCTTAAGAAAATAAATGCTTACCATAGAGGAAGTACAATGAAGGTTCTCCTGACTGATTCCTGGGATGGCAGATTTGTCATGAGGAGACGTTAGGTTGACTGGACCTGTATTCACTGGAATTTAGGAGATTGAGAGAGTATCACATTTGAAACATACAAACTTCCAGCAGGGTTGGACACACCGGATGCAAGATTGATGTTTCTCCTGGAAAGGGGTCCACAACAAGGTGTCATGGTCTCAGGATCCAGGGTAGACCATCTAGATTGAGATGAGGAAAAATTTCTTCTGAAACTGGTAAAGCTATGGAATTCTCTGCCAAAGAAGGCTATGGAGGCAAAGTCATTTAAATTATTTAAGAAATAAATAGATTTCCACACCTTAAAGATGTCCAGTGCTATGGAAAGACTGGGAGTATAGTGTTGAGATAGAGGATCAGCCATGACCATGTTGACTGGCAGTTCAGACCTGATGGGACAAATAGCCTATTCCCCTCCTGTCATCTATGTTTCTCTATGATATCATACCCTGATGTGTAATACATCATGAAGTGTTGAACATACATTGTTCACCAAATTGCTTAAATTCTCTGGAGGTGAACTTTTTATTCATTCATGGGATTTGGGTAGTGCTGCCTAAGCTAGCATTTATTGCCCATCCCCAATTATCATGGAGAAGGTAGTGATGAGCTTCCTTCTCAAACTGCTGCAGTCCTTCAGTTGTAGGGACAAACACAGTGTACAATGATTCTTGATCTAGCTGGCAGAACACCATCCTCTAGTGAGATGTCATTTTTGACATTGCTGCCATATCTCTGGCTTTGTTTGTTCTATCTTATTAGACTATCTCTGGATGACTTGCTGAGGGAGCATGTGTAACTCTTCATCTTTGCTGATCTCATCTCTTACTTGACACTGTTTCATTGGTATGATATTGACTGGATGATGGATCTTCATATTTTGATCTTTTTTGTCATGTGATGATAGATGAGGTAGTCTAGCGACAATCCTCTTTCTGGCTTGGTTTTTAGCATGAATTTGTAACTCCAAAGCAGCAAGTGTAACCATTGCTGAGATCTTTCTTGTAGGTCAGCTCCTGTGGACGATAATTACTATTTGTTATAAGCTGTCTTCCACAGGAATATGTTGCATGTTAAGGCTAATACTTAGATACAGGAATAAGCCATTCAGCCTGAACTTGTCCTGCCATTCAATACAATCGTGGTTTATCAAATGCTTAAGTTCCTATCCAGTACTGGTAATCAGAAACCTATCAATCTCTACCTTAAACTACCTAAAGATTGAGCTTCCACAGCCTTCTGTGGTAGAGAATTCCAAAATTTCACAATCCCTTGAGTACAAAAAATGAATCCTAAAACCTAAGTGGCAACCCCCTTATTTTTAAATTGTGCTGCCTAACCAGGGGAAACATTTTCGCTGCATCTATCCTGTCTATCCCTTTAAATATCATGTAGTTTTCTATGGGATAACCTCTCATTCTTTGAAACGCTGCAGAATACAGGCACAGTTTGCCCAACCTCTCTTCATAGAACAGTCCTGCCATCCCGGGAAAAAGTCTAGTAAGCCTTTGCTGCACACTGTTTAAGGCAATATATCGTTTCTGAGATAAGGAGACTAAAACTTCTCACACAGTACTGCCCAGATGCTGTCGAAACAAGCTCCAATACAGTTGAAACAAGATTTCACTAGTCCTCTACTCATCCTCTTATAATAGAGGCTAAGATTCCATTGACCTTTCTAAAAGCTTGTTGCTTCTACCTGTTAGTCTTCAGTGACTTATTGGCAAGGACACCTAGGTTCCTTTGTGCATGTACATTTTCCAACCTCTTACCATTTAAGAAAAATTCTGCACATCTGTTTCTCCTACCAGAAAGGATAACCTCACACTTTTCCACAATATATTCCATCTGCTATGTTCTTGACCATTCACTAAGCCTCTCTGAATGAAACTGCTTCACATCCTTCTCACAACACTCATTCCCACTTAGCTTTGTAGCAAATGCAAATTTGGAAATATTACATTTGATCTTCACCTCCAAATCATTGATCCGCACTGTGAATACTGGGGCCCAATTACTAATCCTTGTGGTACCCCACTAACCACAGCCTGCCAGGGTGAGAATGACACATTGATTGTTGCGTTTGGAACAGGCTACATCAAGGCATATCCTTTTACTGTATCTTGGGAAGGAGGTAGAAGCTAGCTGCACTGAGTTTGGGAAACTCTGAGGTAGGAAGCCATGGAGGACAGATCTCTGAAGGAGATGAGATTAACGACAGTGCTGGAAGCAAATAGTTTGATGCTTGGTGGTGGGGTCATGGTCTACAGATAAATAAGAGGAATTGTCAGAAAGCTGAGGTACAGCCTCTGCAAGGTCGAGGTCGATTTGCTCATCTGTTTTCTATCTTCTAGCAATCATTAATCTTTCTAACCAGCCTCCTGTGGTAGATTGTATGAAAAGTGATCTGAAAATCTAAGTATACCATGTCCATCAGCTCTTTGTTATCAATTTTGTTGAAAAAAACTGCAACAGGTTCATCAAAAATGATTTTCTATTTGCAAATCTACACTGACTGTGCCAATTAGATCATCATCAAGGAAATGCAGGAATTTGTACAATCCAACGATTGTGTTGAAAGTTGTCTACAGCAACATTTTTTTTGTCAAACTTCGTCTTCCTGTAAAAACCGAAAGAACTGCAGATGCTGTCAATCGGGAACAAAAACAGAAGTTGCTGGAAAAGCTCAGCAGGTCTGGCAGCATCTGTGAAGGAGAAAATCAGAGTTAACGTTTCGGGTCCGGTGACCCTTCCTCAGAACTGTTCCTGTATCTGTTTCTAGCATCAACTTCGCTAAAGACTTTTGCCCTATCAAGGCATCTCATCCAGCATTGGAATAAGATAGTTGATTCCTTTCTGGTTGATTTTAAATCTTTGCAGTCCAGACAAGTTCATCACCATTTAATTTGGCTTCTCTCTGTCACCTGTTCACCCAATTTACGCAACATGTAAGCTTTGTGTCTATGGTGATCACTTTTTTATTCCCTGCCATCTTTTGGAGCTCTCTTTCGGGTTTTCCTTTTAATTCTATTAGTACTTTGATTGGAGGGTGTATCACTGGATCTGTCAATGGTGGTGTGATACTCATAATCTTTAAAGCATTAACCATTTTATTGCAAAACACCCTGGATACATTTGGACCAAATTTTTGTTGTTTCTGATCAGAGGGTACTTTTAATGTGTGCATTATTTTTAACCCTCTGCTGAAACCACCTTCTCCTGGTTTGCTGAGATCAACTGCAGCTCCTCACAACTATTCAACCCCAGGATAGCAGGTCCATCTGTTTCAGTGCCATACAGCACACAGTTTACATTTTTTTTGTGTGTGCTCGTTTGATTTGGTCTTCCGCGTTCCACCTTATACTGGCAGGATGATATTGCTTGATTTCAGAACGTCTTTGATTTCTTTGGGTAACCATTTTCTGTCAAATTTTCAGGAGAGATCTTCTGACAAAGCCTGAGTGGGATAATGTTTTGCAGTGCTCTAGTATAAAGCTACAGCTTCAGGTTTATGGTTATGTGTGCTTACTTCCCACTGTCTTCCTATTTTAATTAGTTATGCGATTTATTTTCTCTGGGAAATGACACATCCAGTTATTTCATACACTTGTATGATTCCTACGTATATATGTATCCTCCTGGTTTTGGGTGTTTTAGTTCTTTCACATTGCTCTCTCTGAAAAATCCTTTGGCATGTCTTTCTTTTGTCCTGCATATCTCTTCGCAGTGATTATGCTTTCACATTTCTTGCATCTTTTCTCTCTATAGGTGTAAATTCTTTTATGGTTGTTACACTGCATCAGGTGACTGCCTTTCTCATGACATAACTGAAGGCTAACCATTTGGCTATCAACATCTTCATTTAATGTTAATGTGTTCTGGTCATGTTCATAGCCTGAGATAGTGGTAGTTGGTCTTTTCTAATCAAACTTTTTTTCACATGAGGATGTGAAAAGCTCCAAATTAACTAATCTACCAGCCTTTGGTCTGTTTCCTTGAAATTACACTTGCTGGTTGCTTTCTTCAATCTTATTAATAAATTGTCAACAGGCTCAATTGGTTCCTACTGTAGGCTTTGAAATTCGTAATGATGGTGCAGATGGTTTGATTTTTGCTGGAGATGTGCGCTGAATTTCCCAATAATTTTGCCTGGACTCTCGTTTGGCTTCACCTACGGCATTGCATCCAGTTTAAGAGGCTGTGCTGTTGGAGCTATATGAGTGCAATGCAGAGAGTGCAGCAAACATTCTGAGGAAGGTTGGAGGAATGAGGAACTTCAGAAATTAAGATAATCCTAACTTCTCCAAACTATTTTCCTAGTAGAAGAGAAAGCTGAGAGGAGATTTGATAGAGATGCTCAAAACCATGAGATCTGGACAAAATGCCCTTCTGTGATACAGCAATTCTGTGATTTACTGTGCTCCTTACTGATGTCCCAGTTATTAAACAGATCTGATCCTTTCCCTCCTGCCCACCAAAAAATGTGGTGAACCTTCTTCTTGACTAATTTGTTGAGAAATCTCCTAAATGTTATTCTGGACTTCAGCAAGTCAAGTGTCTCCATGATATCATCACCCTCTAATTCATGCTATGCTGGAGTTGCCTGTTCATTGATGTGGTGCTGGCTTGTTTTTCTTTCACTTCACATGTTGTTGCTTTCATGAGAACCGGGTTTTTATATGTTCCACTTGAGATTTTAAAATGCATAGAGTCAAACAGCACAGAAACAGACCGTCCGATCCAACCAGTCCTTGCTGAACGCAATTTCAAATTAAACCAGACCCACCTGCCAGCTCCTGGCCCATATCCCTCCAAACCTTTCCTATTCATATATCCATCCAAATGTCTTTTAAACGTTGTAATTGTACCCACATCCACCACTTCATCAGGAAGTTCATTTCACACACGAACCCCACTCTGTAAAAAAAATTGCCTGATGTCTTTTTTAAATCTTTCTCCGCTCACCTTAAAAATGTGCCCCCTAGTCTTCAAAACCCCCATCCTAGGGAAAAGACAACTACCACTAACTGTATCTATACCTCTCATTATTTTATAAACTTCTATCAGGTTGCCTATCAACCTCCTATGCTCCAGTGAAAAAAGAGTCTCAGCCTATCTTCATAACTCAAACCTTCCATACCTGGCAACATCCTTGTAAATCTCTTCTGAACCCTCTCCAGCTTAATAATATCCTTCCTCTAGCTATGTGCTGATGTGATTAATTGGGTACTCATATATTTGCAGTTGTCTAATGATGACTTGCTGCAAACTGAAATATTGAGGTCTGTCTAATGATGACTTACTGGAAAATGAAACATGGAGGTCTTTTTGAAATCTCTGATATCTACCACAACGCTAGGCCATGTTTCATTCCAGAAAGGGGCTCCACCCCTCGCTGTTTGTCCACAACCTTTACTGGACGTGGGGTTTGAATTGCCCAGTGTAAGTGCCTATATAGGTATTGAATTTCTGGGGATGATGTAGGTTGGTGGTTGCTTCCTGTTCTGATGGCTCATTTGCTTTTGGAATGTTCTTTAGGACAGATTCCTCCTCTTTCCATTCTTGCAACAGCTTTTCATTAATATCAAACTCCCCCTCCACAGCATAGTTATTTGACAAGGTAGCAAATGTTATGACTTAAAGCTTGAAAGCAGCTTCCCACGTTTAAGTGTTTTTGTACACCTGTGCCATGCCACATACAGGCTACTCTGGGCAGACACATTTTAACCTTTCACATACCTTCTTCACAATGCAATGGATATTGTCAGCTTGGTTCTTGCAGTATCAGGAAAGTGTAAAATGAATTTCTGGTGTGAAACATTGAAGCTGCTGAGAGAGTACAGCGTTTCATAGCTGAAGGGGTGCTGATAGTGATTTACATGCCATGATTATACAATAAACTTCTGATTTTTGTAGTGTCAAAAGTGGGTGTTGTCTTATACGCCAGATCAATCCAACATAAGATGCAGAAACAGAAGCAGGCCATTCAGTCCATCAAATCTGCTCCACCATGCAATGGCTGATCTGATAATCCTCAATTCCACTTTCAAGCCTTTTTCTTTATAATCTTTGACTCCCTTACTGATTAAAAATCTGTCTAGTTCCACCTTAAATATACAACGACTTAGCCTCAACAGCCCTCTGCAGATAAGAATTCTACAGATCCACTACCCTCTGACAGAAGAAATTCCTCCTCCACACTGTCGCAAATGTGTGACCCCTTATTCTGAGATTATGCTGCCTGGTTCTGGACTCTCCCACAAGGGGAAAATGACCTTTCCGTATCTATCCTGTCAAATCCTCTGTGAACCTTGTATGTTTCAATAAGGTCACGTCTCATTCTTGTAAACTCCAATGATTACAGGTCCAATCTAATCAATCTTTGTTCCTAAGATAATGCCTCCATACCCAGGATCGGCCTGGTAAACTTCTCTGGACTGCCTCCAATGCCAGGATATCATTAATTGGATAATGGGACCAAACTGGTTCACTGTATTCCAGCTGTGGTCTGACAATGCCTTGTATGGTTTTAGCAAAACCTCCTACTCTTATGTTCCATTTCCTTTGAAATAAAAGCAAACATTCTATTTGCCTTCCCTATAACCCA
>NC_063335.1:3693715-3703779 GCF_021869965.1 Rhincodon typus
TCAGCTTTCCTGCTCCTCTGATGCTGCTTGACCTGCTGTGTTCATCCAGCTCTACACCTTGTTATCTGAAATGACTACATGATGTTTTAAGCATTCAAAACTGAAATGACAACCTGTTTTTAAACATAATCACATACTCTTATGGAAAGCCTTTCTTACTGTACAGATCAGGGTTTTCCATTTCCATCCGCAGCTGCTGTGCATCCAGAAACACTCCTAAATTTATTCCACATGCAACAGAAGAGGTATTGAAGAAGCGAGCAGGGATTTTTGTTGAGATGTCAGCCTCTTCTTTACCAAAACCAAGATCTAGGAGGAGTTCCTCGGGGTCATCTTTCCAGAGATCCAGTAATTCAGTAACACTGTAGAAGTGGCAAAGGATGATGTTATACATATCCCACTTATAGTCAGAGGTCAAAGAACAAGAATTCAACCTGGTTTTGGTCAGATATTATGCAGCACACATTGATCCAGAATTTCTGGTCTCTGCCTGCTCAGACCTTCTAATAGACAATGCCCCTGCTCCCCAGGATCCCCTGAAAAATCTTAAACTCTTGAGTCATCGGATTTTTTCCACAATATTTGCCTCAAATGCAGGAAATGTTGGATAAAAATCCTAGCCTAAGTCTTGGGTAACTGCAAATCTGAGCCCCCACACACTTACCAAAACACCCAACTACCTTACCACCTTCTGACTATCGCTTCCAACCATCACCCATGCTATTGGGAGACAGTTGGATTGGGGAGAGAGGACAGCCCAACATTTGATCATTAAAGTCATGGGGAAAAGGTCTTCACCAGTTGTACTCAAATCAAGAACAAAGGCTGATAGTTGTAGTTGTTTAATGCCAGCCATCCCAATCCCTGGGCATTACTGCAGGACTTCGTCAGGTTAGTGCCCCAGGTGCGAGCAATTTCAACTGTTTTATCAATGACCTTCCCGCTGTTATAAGGTCAGAAATGGGGGTGTCCACATGGAGCAGAACATGGTCAAGCATTCAGGATGGGTCATATAATGGCAAGTACCATTGGTAATATACAAGCGCCAATGACCTTCTTCAACAAGACAGAATCCAACTATCTCCCCATGGCAGTTAATGGCATTACCATCACTGAAACTTCCCATCACCATCGTTCTTGGCACTACCGTTGACCAGAAACAAGTCTGGACCAACCATATCCATGCATTGGCTACAAGAACAGGTCAGAGACCAGGAATTTTGCATTGAGTAACTCACACCCAGCCTTCTGAAAGCCTGTCCATAATCTACAAGATACAAATCAGGATTGTGATGGAATACTCTCCACTTTATTGGATGAGTACAGCTCTAGCATTGCTCAAGAAGCTCACCACCATCCAGGAAAGAGCAGCCCACTTGATTGCCACCTTATCCACCACCTTAGACACTCACCCCTCTCCATCACCACAGTAACTGGAGTGTGTGCCATTTGTATAACACACTTCAGTATATCACCATGAGGTTTCACAGTGATTTCTGAAGAAGGGTCTAGGCCTGAAACGTCAGCTTTCCTACTCCTCTGATGCTGCTCGGCCTGCTGTGTTCATTCAGCTGTACACCTTGTTATCTCAGTATATCGCCATAACATCTTTGACAGCACCTTCTGAACGAGTGACCTCAACTACCAAGAAATATGAAGTCAGCAGACAATAATATAACCTCCTTTTAATTTCCTCAAAGTCATGCATCATCCAACTTTGAAGTAATTCATTTGATTTTCACTGTCCCTAGGAATCCTGGAAGGCTCTTCCTAACATTACAGTATGTGCTGTGACATCAGAATGAGGAGGGTAGAGAAAACAACATACCCAACAGAGACCAAAGAGAAAATGATTTGCATTTACTTTGTACTTTGCTGCTGCATGTCTCAAAGGGCTTTACAGTTTGAAATGTTGTCACTGCAGCAATGTGGAAACTTTGGTGGCCAATATGCATAGAGCAAAATTCTGTAAAGGGCAATGTAATAGTGATTAAATAATCTGTCCTTATGGATTGTGGGATAGATATTGGCTGTGTTAATGCCACCGTTCTTTAATGAAAGAGTGCTATATATTCTCTTGCATTTAACAATGCACGCAGACAGGACCTTGGCTTAACATTCAAAAGAAAGGACAGCACTTTCAGAAATGTAAAAATCCGTCAGTACAGGACTGGATAATCAGTCTTGGTTTTTATACTGATGACCCTGGTGTGGGATATGAAACAGGAACCTTGTGGCTCAGAGGAAAGAGGGCCACAAACCAAGATCCTGCTGACATTTAGCCACCACTGTGACCACTTTAAGAATAGCCTTTGAGATTTTCAGTGTGTATTTTTGTGGACCAAGTGAAGCAGAAGTGGTGCTCAAGTCTAGGGAATAACAAAGCTGTTCCTGGGATATGTTATATCCTCCTTCTACAGCGAGCATTGCCACCAATCCTGCCCTTCCAAATCCAACTCCATTCCCATAAACTCATAGTTTACTGACCAGCTCAATAGCTGGTTTACTAAGTCATGAGTGGTGTCAGGACATGCATTTGGAAGCATTTAAATGAGGACTCAAGACAAACTTGGCTCGTGTCCCAAATTAACAAAACATTGTTTTGCAGATTTTGAATTGATTTTTCTCAGGCTGAAACCAAAAAAAATGGATGAAACTCTTAAATCCTAAAGCCATTGAGTAATAGAATCAAGGGGCCATACCATGTGGGCCCAGAGAATTGCTGTAGCGTGCCAAAGTACTACAGCAACTTCAAATTATAGCTACAGAAAGATACATTTCTACAGTTCTACAATTGTAAAGGTTGATGTTGACAGGTATCAGTTGTTGTTAATCATAGAATTGTACTATACTGAGCAGTCCATTCAATCCATGTTACCTAGCAGCTTTTGGAAACAGCTACCAATCAGTTCCATTTCCATAATACTTCCATTAGCCCACAAGTGTTTCCTTTTTAGGTCTGTATTCAACTTTCTTTTGAACACTACTATTACATTTGCTTCCATTGTTCTTTCAGAAATGTAACTCCTGATCACCATAATTCACAATGTAAAATGAGGTTCCTTATCTTCCCCAGCAATTTTCGTCAAATCTTTCAAAATTGTATCCTTTTGAAAACAATACTTCTGCCAATAAAACTAATTTCTCTCACCCATTGTGTCAAAACAGTTTGTAATAGTGAATGTCTCCATCTAATCAGCACCCCCCTTAATATTTGCCTGCTTTAAGAAGAACAATGCTTGTTTCTCTAGTCTTGCAAGATAACTCATCTTTGATTCACTGAATTAACTTCAGCCCATACCCTCTCCAAGATCTTTACATTCTTCCTAAAAGTGTAAATGAAAATAAAAACCAAAAGAACTGCAGATACTAGAAATCAGGAACAAAAACAGAAATTGCTGGGAAAACTCAACAGGTCTGGCAGCATCTGTGGAGAGAAATCAGAGTTAACCTTTCAAGCCCAGTGTCCCTTCTTCAGAACTGTGTTTTTCCAGTGAAGAAGGGTCACTGGGCTGGAAAGGTTAACTCTGCTTTCTCTCCACTGATGCTGCCAGACCTGCTGAGTTTTCCCAGCAATTTCTGTATTTCTTCCTAAAAATGAGCTGCCGATATCTAATTAAATTGTTTCAACTGAGGCTTAACCAATGATTCATAACTGCTTTGCTTAACTATTTTGCTTTTGTGATCTACTCGTAAAGCCAAAGGTTTGTGTGCTGTGTTAGTGTGTTGGTTACAGACTTAAAATAGGTTCACTGGCCATATTGCCTGCTCAACACTGGTGATACAGCTGCCTTGATTTTGAATGTGTCCATTGTTAGGTACCTGCCAGTTTCAGGTGTCAGGTCCCTTTTAATATTTTTGGGATTTTAAATAATGAAAGTGTTGCTTCAGAGATCAAAAAAAATACAATCTGGGCTAATGTCACTCTGGAAACCTTACCCTCTGCAATTGTGTCCCTAAATCCCCAAAAAAATTCCCTGATGGCAATTGTTCCAGCCTCCAATTAGTTCATGGAATTTCAGAAATGGTATGGTGCTGGTGTCATCATTTGGCACATCATGTCTGCAACTGCTCAATAAATGAATGGTATCATTATCTTGTGACAATCACCCACCTTTTCCCCATAACCTTGCACTTTTTTTATCCTAATTATCATCCAAAGCCCTCTTTAATATCTCAGTTGAACCTGCCTCCACCACACTTCCAGGCAGTGTGTTCCATACTTTCACTACTCACTGGATGAAAAATTTATCCTCGATTTAAACTTGCTTCTTTTGCAGATCACTTTAATTCTATGCCCAATTCTTCTTTATACAAGTTGGAACAGTTCTTTTTTCCCTTTTCTATTCCATCCAACCTGCCCGTGATTTTGTAAACTCCTGTCAGGTCTCCTTTTAGCCTTCTTCTCTCCAAGAAGAACAGTCCCAGCTTCTTCAATGTATGCTGTTAACTGAAATTCCTCATCCATGGAACCATTCTTGCAAACAAATTAATTTTTAATGAAAATAAGCAAGTTACTACATGAGCAATAAGTACTGCCAAAAATGCACGAAATAGCAACATATTTACGAATGTAACAACGACAGTTTTATTACTGCAGGAGTCCTGTAACATGTCACAGTAGCTCACCTCTTAAATCCACTGGTCCCTGAATTTGCTGAAGCCATGCTGTTCCACCTTGACAGTGTACGCTTTTCACAGCAGGTGTGCAAGGACCTATTGATCAACAAAGTATCATTTTTTTTTACATAGAATCATGGAAGAAGGTCATTTATTGGTGTGTCCTACTGCCCTACATTTTTTTGTGAGTTTATGCCCAATCTCACTTTGTGATTCATTACTGAATTTGTTTTCACTGCCCTTTCAATATGTACTCCAAATTCTAACAACTTGGAGTAAAATAAATCTCTTTGCCTTTTTGCCAATTATTTTAATTCTGTGCCCTTTGATTCCTGACTCTAGTACAAGTAGAAATAGTTTATCCCTACCTATCCTAAGGAAGCTTGTCATAATTTTGAGCGTCTCTATTAAATCTTCCCTTAAACTCTCCAAGGAGAAATATCTCAGCTATTCTAGATCTTCTGCACCACTAATTCCTCTTGTGAGATCTCGATTTCCTTTGTAAAATGTGGTGCTCAGAATTGGACACAATAGTCCTAATACAATCTAACAAGTGATTTATAAACGTTTACAATCATGTTCCTAGCTTTATACACTATGGGGACAAATTGGGATCCATACAACCCATTCATATACACACCATACCAATTCCTTATGCTCAAAAATGACTTCTGAGATGTAACATCCAAGAAGTTGCTGGAAATTAAGTAACATTTCATCATTTGCTGTGCTGCTGCATCAGGGTGTGACTGAGGCAATTGATAGGTATGGTATGTCATTTAAAGATGAACTCACTCACTTTGACAACTCAAGGGACATTAAACTTCTTTCTGCATTGTATGTTTGCACTTGGAACAAATCATCAATCTGGCATTGAAGTCACCCCACTAAATGCAGATATCAGACTTCTTTACTACATCCACAGCTTTTATCAAGACTTTCCGGTACATTGTCTAAAAGTTTTGGTGCATACTCTAGAATGTTCAGTGAACTGTCAGAAAATACAAACTGTTTTGAAAGTAGAGCTTGTCAATTCTTGTAGCCACAGTAAATCTCCTCTTTAAGGTAAGGTAGGTTGCCTTTAAGTAGCATTTACTGCTTGTGATATTGGGTTGCCGAAAGCTGACGTGCAAACTATGAAGTGCACAAATAATGTTAGCTGCTTGCAGCAGACAGCATAAATTTACTGAACTGTCTGCTACACGTAAATAGATGCAGGTTAATCATATTTCGCGATTCCCACACCTGCTTTCATGATAAATTCAACTTGTCCCCTGGAATATTCAGTTATAAAGACAACGCTCCCACATGCTTTAACAGCTTCACCAGCTTACTCTTTCAGCTTCAAAGATTTGTTTAATGTTGATATATAGGTCTCTGTTCCCTTTGAAATTAATCGACTTAGTTTGTGCTTTTACTTCTCACTTTTTCTTCCAAAGGCGTCATTTACAAGTTCCACTTAAAATCCAATGTCCCAAACTGTGTTACAGTCAGATAATACAATACACATTGACATGCAGTTTCTTCATGTACTCACATTTCTATTGTAATCATCGCTATTCCAAGGTTTACTTAACCTTAGTTATTAATACTGCGGCTAGACTACGTGATTGGAGCTTTGGAATCCTGCAGCAAGTAACTTACCTCCGGCCTATCCACCACTTACAAGAGATAAATCAGCAGTGTGATGGAATACTCCCCACTTTCCTGGATGAGTGCAGCCCCAACAATACTCAAGAAGCATGTTACCATTCAGGACAAAGCAGAGTGCTTGATTGGCACCACAATTATCTTTCCACCTCTGACACTCAGTATCAGCGATGTGTACGATTTACAAGATGCACTGCAGAAACTCACAAGGTTCTTTAGTTAGCACTGTCTAAACCCACAAGCACTACCATCTTGAAGGATAAGAACAGCAGATGCAAGGGAACACCACGACCTGCAAGTTCCCACCAAGCCACTCACTATCCTGACTTGGAAAGATATCGCCATTCCCTACTGTCACTCGGTCAAAATCCTGGAATTTCCTCCCTAACAGTATTCTGGGTCTACTTACAGCACATGGACTGCAATGGTTCAAGAAGGCAGCTCACCACCACCTTCTCAAGGTCATCTAGAGATAGGCAAGAAATTCTGGCCCAGCCAGTAACCTCCACATCTTATGGATGAATAAAAACAAAATGTCACTCCAAGATGAGGGAGTGTCTGAGACACAGCCCAAGAACAGAACACATAACCATGACTGAAACTCCAAGATTGAAGAAATTCTGTGGAACTCGCATAAATTGGATTCCACATTTACCTTCAAAATAATACTTTTCGATATGAAAGTGCATTTCCACACTGCAAGATCCCACAAATGAAAGTTTGAAACTGTCATGTATGTAGTTAGGAGTGTGTTGCCCCTTTGAGAGTGTGGGTCAGGTGGACCGGAAACAGGAGCTAGAGCAGCAGTCTAGGACCAACTGTAGAGTTGAGGGGATGCATAATAAAGTACTCCCTGTAAACACAGTGTGGAGCGGGAGGAACACAACAGGTCAGACCGCATCAGAGGAGCAGGAGAGTGACGTTTCAGCCTAGACCCTGCAACAGTCAGCAGTACTAATGAAGGGCCCGAAACGTCGATTTTCCTGCTCTTCTGGTGCTGTCTGAACTGCTGTGTTCCTCCCACTCCACACTGTATCGACTCTGACTCCAGCATCAGCAGTTCCTGCTATCTCAAATTATTCCCTGTTCAAGTTTACCCTCTGTCTACCTCATGTTCTATATATAGTTCTAGTGAACCTCAAACATAATAGATACTTATGCTGCTTATCTGTCACAATGTTCCTGTTTGATTATTAATCAATATGTACACGTTCCTTCACAACAGACAATTTCCTGTTGGAGAGTTGGGTGCTACTGAGGGAGGGAGGTTACCAAGTGCGTTACAAAACAGTGGCTGTCTTTGCTGCATGTTTAAAAAAAGGCTAAGAGATGTGAGAGTCGTCAGTCTGGAGAAGTGACCCTGCCACTGGAATTGTAGCTATAACTGTCTTAGCCTTGTGACTCCATCATGATGGAATAGGCTCCAAAAGATCTCTGACCTCCTCCCAAGAGGCTGCCTCCCTGCATTTCAGACTTAGTGAAGGGAATCTGTCAGCACCAGGAATTTTCTGCTGCTATGAGATAACGGAGACTCAACTGGAGCTATTGACTCAGAATAGCCAATCCTAATATTGTATCAGGAAATTCCACAATTATACATTGTGATGAGAAACTGCTGCTTCTTACAGAAGGCACATTTTCTGAAGAAGGGTCTAGGCCCAAAACGTCAGCTTTCCTGCTCCTCTGATGCTGCTTGGCCTGCTGTGTTCATCCAGATCTACACCTTGTTATCTCAGATTCTCCAGCATCTGCAGTTCCTACTATCTCTGAAACATATCCAAGTCTGTTTACAGCCCTCAGGGAGCAGAAAAAGATTGCCTTGCACAAATGATCACTTGACCTCACTGGCATGCTGTACAGTTCAGAGTATAGTCAACGGTTTAGCACGTGGCTCAGCATTAGTGCACAGAAGAAAGTGTGGGTGAAAGAGAAAGGTCGAGGAAACAATCACATAGAGGCAGCATTCCTGTTCCAGCCCATCCTATAAAGGATACAAATTAACATGTTAATGTGCTGAAATGCACAAGATTGCTGGCCAACCTAATGGATTTACCTACACACTCAATCTAGGATGCCTGCTATGTACAATTTTGGAATGCTGCCACAGTAATGATATCAAAACAATACAGTCAAACATGGAGAAGGATTATTGGTCTGAGCACTGCATATGCAAATCTCTGTTGACAGCTCTGACTGTCTTGATGAGAGCTCAGACTATTGAGTGGTTCTGGGGTCAAACATCCCTCTGATTTATACAAAAAGAGAGTCTGAAAAGTAACTTCAGGAACCTCATGGCACACTGCACTCTGTCCTCATGCAGATGATAGAAACATAGAAAATAGGAGCAGGGCTGGGCCGTTCAGCCCTTCGAGCTTGCTACACCATTCAATATGATTACAGTTGATCATCCAACTCAATACCCTGTTCTCGCTTTTTCCCCAGACTCTTTCATCGCTTCAACCCTATGAACACCTTCTTGAAAACATTCAATGTGAATGCTTGTGTCCAGACGACTTGGAACACAAAAGGCTTACATCTGTCAAAATCTCATGGATTCAAAAAGAGAGCCAGTTACTAACCTCTTGTAGAACACTGCGTCTGTTCCCAGAGCAAACTCTCAATTAAAGTCTTCATTGGTACCTGACAACCTGCTGGGCCAGGCAGACCGTTCTGGCTGAAGCATGTCCCTACAGTTTGCAAACAGAGCGACTCACGGGTGCCTGTGGAATACCTCAGTAGAAACTGAGCCACTTTCTGTTCCAGATCTAGAACCATTGAAAATCCATCTCGTAGGAACATGAGATTAGATCATCGAGATCTGAAGACAGGATTTGGGGTTTTGTGTAAGGATGATTTGTCAATAGGAATGAATCATATAACCATACATTTTAGGGCAGTGAGAAAATGTACTAAGTAGGATTACTGGTGTTCATGTAGCTTTTGTTGTAAAGATTGTGAAGGTGCATTCTTCAAGATATGGATATGGTAGGTGCCAGAAGTGAGTCAGATGAAAAGAGGTGTTGATGCTCTGTGGAGGAGACTAATGATTCAGAAGAATCTCTTCCAATATTGAGTCATAAAACCACATCCATGCTGGCCAAATACAACCACCTAACTATTCTAATCCCAGTTTCCAGCACTTGTATGCCTTGGCATTATAATCTATTCATTGCATATACTTCATCATATATATTTGCTGCCTTACAGTTCTGCCAACTCACTGTACAGCAGAGCTTTGACAATTTTCTTTATTATTCAGTTTCTTATCCATTTTTTAAGTTTGCTGCTTCACTTCTTCTTTCTCAAACGACTCCAAGGCAAAACGCCATTTCATATGTATCAAAGTTTTGAAGCTTTACAGTTCAGTAAAGGCTGTAATGAATGGTCCTGCCCATGGTGCCCAGACAGCAAGATCACTGTTTGGTTTCATCAGAACTTTGATGCTGCTTGACTCTCAGAATATCAACACTCCAAGTTTGTGATAACAAGGTGTAGAGGTGGATGAACACAGCAGGCCAAGCAGCATCAGAGGAGCAGGAAGGCTGACATTTTGGGCCTAGACTCTTCTTCAGAAATGGGGGAGGGGAAGGGGGTTCTGAAATAAATAGGGAGAAAAGGGAGGCGGATAGAAGATGGATAGAGGAGAAGATAGGTGGAGAGGAGACGGACAGGTCAAAGAGGCGGGGATGGAGCCAGTAAAGGTGAGTGTAGGTGGGGAGGTAGGGAGGAGATAGGTCAGTCCAGGGAGGACGGACAGGTCAAGGGGCGGGATGAGATTAGTAGGTAGGAGATGG
>NC_063335.1:3703879-3704190 GCF_021869965.1 Rhincodon typus
GAATATGAGGTGCTGTTCCTGCAACCTTCGGGTAGCATTGTTGTGGCAATGCAGGAGGCCCAGGATGGACATGTCATCTGAGGAGTGGGAGGGGGAGTTGAAATGGTTCACGACTGGGAGGTGCAGTTGTTTAGTGAGAACCGAGCGTAGGTGTTCTGCAAAGCAATCCCCAAGCCTCCGCTTGGTTTCCCTGATGTAGAGGAGGCCACAACAGGTACAGCGGATGCAGTATACTACATTAGCAGATGTGCAGGTGAACATCCGCTTGATGTCGAAAGTCTTTTTGGGGCCTAGGATGGGGGTGAGGGGGG
>NC_063335.1:3704290-3705388 GCF_021869965.1 Rhincodon typus
TTTTTGGGGCCTAGGATGGGGGTGAGGGGGGAGGTGTAGGGGCAGGTGTAGCACTTCCTGCGATTGCAGGGAAAAGTGCCGGGTGTGGTGGGGCTGGAGGGGAGTGTGGAGCAGACAAGGGAGTCCCAGAGAGAGTGGTCCCTCCGAAAAGCAAATAAGGGTGGGGAGGGAAAAATGTCTTTGGTGGTGGGGTCGGATTGCAGATGGCAGAAGTGTCGGAGGATGATGCATTGGATCCGGAGGTTGGTGGGGTGGTACGTGATGACGAGGGGGATTCTGTTTTGGTTGTTATTGTGGGGATGGGGTGTGAGGGATGAGTTGCGGGAGATGTGGGAGACACGGTTGAGGGTGTTCTTGACCACTGAGGGGGGCAAGTTGCGGTCCTTGAAAAACGAGGACATCTGAGATATATCGGAGTGAAATGCCACATCCTGGGAGCAGATGCGGTGGAGGTGAAGGAATTGGGAATAGGGGATGGCATTTTTGCAGGAGGGTGGGTGGGAGGAGGTGTATTCTAGGTAGCTGTGGGAGTCGGTGGGCTTGAAATGGATATCGGTTTCTAGGTGGTTGCCAGAGATGGAAACAGAGACGTCCAGGAAGGAGAGAGAGGTATTAGAGATGGTCCAGGTGAACTTAAGGTTGGGGTGGAAGGTGTTGGTGAAGTGGATGAACTGTTCGAGCTCCTCGTGGGAGCACGAGGCGGCGCCGATACAGTCATCAATGTAATGGAGGAAGAGGTGGGCTTTAGGGCCAGTGTAGCTATGGAAGAGGGATTGTTCCACATAACCTACAAAGAGGCAGGCATAGCTTGGGCCCATGCGGGTACCCATGGCCACCCCCTTCGTCTGTAGGAAGTGGGAGGAATTGGAAGAGAAGTTGTTGAGCGTGAGGACGAGTTTGGCTAAGTGGATGAGGGTGTCAGTGGAGGGGGACTGGTCGGGCCTGCGGGACAGGAAGAAGCGGAGGGCCTTTAGGCCATCTGTATGGGGAATGCAGGTGTATAGGGACTGGATGTCCATGGTAAAGATGAGGTGTTGGGGACTGGGGAATTGGAATTGGAAGTTCTGGAGGAGGTGGAGGGTGTGGTTGGTGTCACGG
>NC_063335.1:3705888-3720382 GCF_021869965.1 Rhincodon typus
AGGTGTGTTTGAACTACTAAAATGGAGAACAGAATGAAAATTTAAATGGTTTTGTTGGAGCACTAAAACACCCACCAAGTGAATTAAACATGTTGAACCATGTTACAACAGACTTCCACTATATTATCCTCCAGGACTATCTCCTCTGTTCTCACATTTGTGCAATGAATTGAATTAATATTTTGACTTTAATTTTCAAATTCCTCATGCCTTGCTTTGTAACACCTTTTGGATCTTGAAGCTTAGCCTTCTATGCCTTACCCAATTGAATATTACACACAGACCATATCTGATCAAATTGGAACATGTTGTTCCAACAGACTGATCGCCAATATCTTCGAAAACAGTTCAGGGTGAAATTAGCTTTGTCTCGAACAAAGTGAAACAGATAGTTAATACACATATAATGTGTCTGATTTTTTTTTCAAAACACCCCTAACAAAAATACCCCTAACTCCTGGTTGTGAAAGAAAAAAGCTTCTGGCCTGTTAAAAGCAACCGATAACCTGTATTTATGCAAGTAAAATTGCATTTCATCAAAACAATGAAATAGAATTTATATTTGAGCAAAAACTTCCTCAGAAGACTTTGAGAGTACTTTTAATGATAAGAAACTGCCTGCAACGCCACAACATCAAGCTAGTCCTCACAAAGGAATTCTCATCTGCAACAGAAACTGCCAACTGGACTTTTGGACTCTATCTTAAAAAGGAAGAACATTGTCAAATTCATTTGTTTACTTTTGCACTAATTGAATAATCTCTATCTTTGTTCCAATTCTGTCTCTCTAAGTACGTTTGTCTGAGTGTCTATTCCAAAGCATTGTCTTTCCTGTCCACCTCTGTCTAACAGCATGTGCAGCTAATCCTATCCGGATTTTAAGTTTACCAGTGATGATACCATCCTTACAAAGTCAGAGTCTATAAACAAAAGGAGTGGCAGAGATACACCCCCACAGCTAACCTGCTTCTAGATAGTTAGTGAGAACAGGGAGAGATCTATTTTAAAACTCAAACTCTGTCTGTTTATTGGAGCATAGGATGTGTTTAGAATATGTGAAATACCCTATGTATCTGAGTGTCACAAGTCTAGGATGTTTTACGTCTACAAACTTTCCAATTCAAATTAGGCAAGAAGTTATCAAAGATCTTAAACACAATTGTGAATTAAAAGGACAATAAAATTGGCTAGAGTGTGAAACAGGTTGACCATCAAATGAATATATTGCCAGACAGATTAGGTTCAAATTATTTTTGCAGCTTTGCATAATGTCAGTGTAAATACCTGTCATTTAGTTTGGCTTTCAGATCTATGTTTAACATCAAAATGCACACATATAGTGTCATGCACACAGAGGAAGACCCTTTGGTCCAACTCATCCATACATCCCAATCTAGTCCCATTTGCAAGTATTCAGCCCATATCCCTCTAAACCTTTTCTATTTATATACCCATCCAGATACCTTTTAAATGTGGTAATTGTACTCCAAACAGATAGTCACATGAGGGTGGAATTGAACCCAGGTCCCTGGTGCTGCAAGGCTGCAGTGTTAACCACTGAGCCACTGTGCTGCTTTGTGTCAAAACATTATAGTCAAAATGGTGACTGCAAGAGTAGTTCAGTATTTGCAATGTTCTTTTAGGTGTTTTAGTAATGTGAATGATGTATTTCTGTGCAAAAGAAAGACTTGCATTACAATTACACATTTCATGCCCACAGGACATCTCAAAGTACTCTACAACCAAGTAAAAACCGAAAGAACTGTGGATGCTGCAAATCAGGAACAAAAACAAAGATGCTGGAAAAGCTCAGCAGGTCTGGCAGCATCTGTGAAGGAAAATACAGAGTTAACGTTTCATGTCCGGTGACCCTTCTTCAGAATGCTGCCTGACCTGCTGGGCTTCTCTAGCAATTTTGTTTTTGTACTCTACAACCAAATAGGTTATTTTGATCAATAGTCACTGTCAAATTGTAGAAAATGCAACAGCAAATTTACACATAGCAAGTTATCACAAGCAACAATACCATATTCACCAGACAATCTATTATGTGATGTTAATTTGGTTAAATATTGATCAAGTCATCAGGGATAAGTCACCTGCTGTTGTTCAAAATCATGCTGTGGGATATTTTTAAGTCCATCCAAGGAAGAGGTTGGGATCTCGGTATCATCTGAAGAACTGTAACTTCTACTGTGCAGCCTTGATCTTTGTGTTCATCTGCTAGAGGGGGATGAATTCCACCACTTTCTGACTCAGAAGGGAGGGAGCTACCAATAAGTTGTGGCTAGTAATTGGCTGTGTATTGAGCACAGACTTTGATTTTAAAGTTCAGCAGTAAGGTGGAAATCTGTTCCTTTGCTGACAATATTTGTACGTGTGTTTTGCACTAATACATGATAATTTTGTGCTTTGAATTTATAGTAAGACATTCGGGGATGTGAAAACTGAATACCCAGTTACTGTCCTTGACTTTTTGGGCAAAGTTTAAGTTCTTAAAGTGAATTGCGTTTTCGAAGAAAATGATGAATATGGAGCCAATACTGTATTTTCTGAAGAAGGGTCTAGACCCGAAACGTCAGCTTTCCTGCTCCTCTGATGCTGCTTGGCCTGTTGTGTTCATCCAGCTCTACACCTTGTTATCTCAGATTCTCCAGCATCTGCAGTTCCTACTATCTCTGTATTTTCTATTTTGCGTTTATCTTCTCGATCTGGCTGCCCTGAATTTCCCAATTTCTTTCCATTTCCCACATCACAGTTCAGGAAGTAAAATTCGCAGAGACCATGCAGGAGGCTAAAACAATGTCTTTTTTGTTTTAGGCAGGATAATTCTATGAACATCTTGTATTTTTGCAGGAATATGGAGCATAATATTAAGATTATAGTTAGGCTATTAAGATGAAAATTCACAATGCAAGTGTTTAAAATTATGAGGTGCCTGAGCGAAATGGATAGGGAGAACTGTTCCCTTTGACAAAATGATTGAGAATCAGAGGACACTGACTTCAAGTGATTGGAAATAAAATGGAAAGCATGGGAAAGATGTTGTTACACAGCAAGTGGTTAAGATCTGAAATGCACTGCCTGCCAAGTTTGCCGCAGGCAAGTCAAATTCTGGCTTTCAACAAGAAATTGGACAGCCATTTGAAGAGAAATAATTTGCAGAGTTACAGGGAAAAACAGCTGATTTACTCTCATAGTCATCTCAGGCATGATGGGCTGAAAGGCCTGTTTTGTGCTGTAGTCATTTGATAATACTGATATAACTGATAATTAGAGAAAGCATCATCCTACCAGCCCAATGCAGGTATGGCTGCATACCCATAGCAAAGACAGTGCTGGCACACATTGGTGTGTGCAAAACTGAGGTCGTAACTAGTTTTGGGACTGAAACCATTGGGGTTGTCAGTAAATTCCCCCTCGCTCTCCCCCTCACAGCCCCATGCCATTTTCTCATATCTCACTTTTTAATTGATACCCTTCCTCCAGATTGTTGTATCTTACCTTTTAGTTTCTTTATCACACGTAGGCTTCACTGATTGGGCCAGTGTTTAATGACCATCCCTAAATGTCCAGAGGGCATTGAAGTGTTGAACAGGGCATTGACATGGTCCTGGAGTCACATGGAGGCCAGATCTCCCTCCTTAAAGGACATCAGTGAACCATATGTGTTTTTGCAGCAATTGACAACAGTTATGTGGTCTGTAAGGATGTTCACATCATCTGCACGTTAACAGAAGTTGCCTGTACTTAATGTCACCTAATCCAGGAACTTTCTCTGCCAGCTTTCACTCAAAAATGGCAACAGGAGCAGGTAGTAATACTGCCACAGGAAATTCAGTGTGTTGATAGATTAAAGGAACTCTACAAACAAAGACCTTCTCACTCAGAGATAGTAAGAACTACCGGTGCTGGAGTCAGAGATAACACAGTGTGGAACTGGAGGAACACAGCAGGCCAGGCAGCATCAGAGGGGCAGGCACTCAGAGATAGTAAGAACTGTCGATGCTGGAGTCAGAGATAACACAGTGTGGAGCTGGAGGAACACAGCAGGCCAGGCAGCATCAGAGGAGCAGGAAAGAGGATGTTTTGGGTCGGGACCCTTCTTCACTTCTCCTCTGCCTATAAATTCTGTGCTTGTGTGCTTCTCTTCACTTCACCTGATGAAGAAGCAGCGCTCCAAAAGCTTGTGATTTCAAATAGACGTGTTGGACTATAACCTGGTGTCGTGTGACTTCTGGACTTTTATCATAGCAACTGGGAAGGGAGTGATGGGAGGGGTATTTCTCCACACAGTCATATACACAACTCAAGACAAATGCAGTTGAGGCAAATGTTTTCCACATGGGACTATCAACGACTGTGGCTTCATTTTCATGTAGGTTCCATTTCATCTAATGTCCCTAGAGGAAAAGTTTGTAATTTTATTCCTCTAGCACATGCCGGGACATCCTGTTGGATGTTGTGGACCCCAACCTTTTACTTTTTGGCTCATTTAGTGCCCTGCTTTTGAGACTGTTTAAAAAGTTATCCAACAAATATAATGCAGCAATAGTTAGTGCTAGTAAATCTAGAAATACACGGTTAGAATTATTATTAGTCACAAATATAACATTTATACAGAAATTCAATAATCAGACTGAACACTTTATTTTTTGCATGAAGACCTAATGCATTCCTTGCTGTGCATCTGTTCCAATGGGGGCATTAATCTATTTATTACTAACTGGCTAGCGCGTCAAATAAAATAGGAACCAAAATTTAATGCCAATATCAATGATTAGCACTGCTGCCTCACAGCATGAGGGACCTGGATTTGATTCTCGCTCCAGGCAACTGTCTATATGGAGTTTGCAATTCTCCCTGTGTCTGTATGGGTTTCACCCCACAGTCCAAAGATGTGCAGGTTAGGTGGATTGGCCATGCTAAATTTCCCGTAGTGTCCTGGCTTGTGCAGGCTAGGTGGATTAGGCCTAGTGGTTTTATTGCTGGACTGTTAATCCAGAGACCCAGATAATGTTCTGGGGACCCAGGTTCAAATCCTGCCATGGCAGATGGTGGAATTTGAATTCAATAAAAATCTGGAATTAAGAATTTAATGATGACCGTGAATCGGTTGTCAGGAAAAACCCACCTGGTTTACTAATGCCCTTTAGGGAAGGAAACTGCCAACCTTACCTGGTCTGGCCTACATGTGACTCTAGACCCACAGCGATGTGGTTGAACTGCCTGGGCAATAAATGCTGGCCTAGCCAGTGACACCCTCATCCTGTGGATGAATAAAGAATGAATAAAGAAAACCATAAGAGATGCATGGCTACACGGATAGGGTAGGTGTGGGTGGGTCTGGGTGGAATGCTGATCAGAGGGACCCCATGGGCCTGCTTCCACACTGTGGGGATGCTGTGATTCTGTAATATTCAATGCACAAAACAGTGACAAGACTGTTTTCAAAAATCCTCAGATCTGAATGGCAATGTGCGAAATGTATTGGTGCTATTTTATGCAAAGTGGAGTTGCTCATTTCTTTATCTACACAGACCTGTTGTGCTTAAACAGATTAGAGCACAGCAACTAAAGCTGGTCGAGAAGCCAGTGGTTGTGAATGTAACATAGAACATAGAACATTACAGCGCAGTACAAGCCCTTCGGCCCTCGATGTTGCGCCGACCTGTGAAACCAATCTGAAGCCCGTCTAACCTAAACTATTCCACTATCATCCATATGTTTATCCAATGACCATTTAAATGTCCTTAAAGTTGGTGAGTCCACTACTTTTGCAGGCAGGGCATTCCACGCCCTTACTACTCTCTGAGTAAAGAACCTACCTCTGACATCTGTCCTATATCTATCACCCCTCAATTTAAAGCTATGTCCCCTCGTGCTAGCCATCACCATCTGAGGAAAAAGGCTCCCACTGTCCACCCTATCTAATCCTCTGATCATCTTGTATGTCTCTATTAAGTCACCTCTTAACCTTCTTCTCTCTAACGAAAACAGCCTCAAGTCCCTCAGCCTTTCCTCATAAGACCTTCCCTCCATACCAGGGCAACATCCTGGTAAATATCCTCTGCACCCTTTCCAATGCTTCCACATCCTTCTAGTAATGCGGTGACCAGAACTGTACGCAATACTCCAAGTGCGGCCGCACCAGAGTTTTGTACAGTTGCAACATGACCTCATGGCTCCGAAACTCAATCCTTCTACCAATAAAACCTAACATACCGTATGCCTTCTTAACAACGCTATCAACCTGGGTGGCAACTTTCAGTGATCTATGCACATGGACACCGAGATTTCTCTGCTCATCCACACTACCAAAAATCTTACCATTAGCCCAGTACTCTATATTCCTGTTACTCCTTCCAAAGTGAATCACCTCACACTTTTCCGCATTAAACTCCATTTGCCACCTCTCAGCCCAGCTCTGCAGCTTATCTATGTCCCTCTGTAACCTGTAACATCCTTCCGCACTATCCACAACTCCACCAACTTTGGTGTCATCCGCAAATTTACTAACCCATCTTTCTACGCCCTCATCCAGGTCATTTATAAAAATGACAAACAGCAGTGGCCCCAAAACAGATCCTTGAGGTACACCACTAGTAACTGAACTCCAGGATGAACATTTCCCATCAACCACCACCCTCTGTCTTCTTACAGCTAGCCAATTTCTGATCCAAACCGCTAAACCCTCAATCCCATGCCTCCGTATTTTCTGCAATAGCCTACCATGGGGAACCTTATCAAATGCTTTACTGAAATCCATATACACCACATCAACCACTTTACCCTCATCCACCTGTTTGGTCACCTTCTCAAAGAACTCAATAAGGTTTGTAAGGCACGACCTACCCTTCACAAAACCGTGTTGACTATCCCTAATCAAATTATTCCTTTCTAGATGATTATAAATCCTAAAGTAACAGAAGTAAGTAATCACTTTTGATGATTCCTCCACTTGTTTCAAATCACTAATGATATCCCTTTCAGTTTAGACGGTTTCACTTCAGATATTTACAGTTTGGATGAGTGTTTTATACTGTCTCTGGCAAACTATAATTAACTGCTGCTAGGAGGCTCCAGCATTCATTGAAGCAAATTTGTGCCATTCAATATGTTTCTAGATTCCTTGGAGGTAATCATTATCAGTATAAATTGTTTCTTTGGTGTGAGAAAGATTAAAATGATAACGTTTTGAGCACTAACATGCATTGATTGCAAGGAATCGTAAATGATAATTTTATATGAGCATCATTACATGCGTGAATATATACAATAAATGTTGTGAGTTTTGGCTTTTCTTTGGGATGTTAACATATGTTGGAAATTGGATTTCATATTTGAGCATAATGAGCTGGAAGAGAATGTTCCTTTGATTGATGAGGTTCAGTACTTTCCATCCCATCATTTTCCACAGAGCCTAAGATTCCCATTGCAGCATTCAGCTCTTGACTATGATTTGGTTCATAAAGCAGCATACTGTAATTTTTGTAAAATATCTCGAATAACCTCACATATCAAAACCAGATATTGAAAATCACATCGCCACGAGATTCTGGAGCTCTCGAAAGCTGGGATAAATTGGAATCAAAAGCTGTTCAGAGAAAAAGCCGATATCAATGGAACATGTCAATTCCAACCTTTATACAGCATGGGGATCGATAAACTACTTACAGGCAAAAAATGCACTGAAATGAATGGAAAGCAAGATAATTAAAGTGAGGATAAAACAAAGAACAGCAGAAATCTGAAACTAAAGCAGAAATTGCTGAGAAACGTAGCAGGTCTCTCAGCATCTGTGGATAGAAAGCAGAGTTAATGCTTCGAGGACCTGAAGCCAGACCTGCTGAATTTAAATGAGGAATTGTGTAATTTAAACAGCTAATAGAAATTTTGTATTTCTTTTATTTCAAAAATGAAATTAATCTTAAATTATATCCAAAAGCTTGTTGCTCATCTAATTACACACCGCTCATTAAAAACGTAAGCAAATATGGGGCAAACCCCCAGATCCATTCTTTCCACTGTCTCAGAATTTTCCCAATCATGACTTCACCCTATCCTTTTAAAACTGATTCACAAAGACTTGGCAAATGAAACTTCTACTCTTACTCCAATCTAAATTTGTGCACTGTTCATCCTTGACTGGTTTGTTTCCATGGCTGAATATGTTCAGTAGAGTTTAAGTTGTTTCTGTTTGCACTAAACCACAGACAGCTATTTTTCTTGACTCTTCTACATTTTGTGATGAATCTCAGCGCAAATTCCGGGAGCAGAATCTCAACTTTCTGCAGGACATTCTACAGTTCTATCGCCTGAGATTACTATTTCTAACTTTAGATCTTAAAATTGGATCCATTTCATTAGAGTATGAACTAGAAGGTTAGGAGCATACAAACAAAGAATTAGCAAGATGAACTGTTGCCATGGTCAAATTAGTTCACCTTCTACTAGTTAGCACTGCTGCCTCACAGTGCTAGGGACTTAGGTTCAATTCCAGCCTTGGGTGACTGTTTGTGTGGAGTTTGCGTGTTCTCCTGGTGTCTGTGTGGGTTTCCTCCAAGTGTTCCAGTTTCCTCCCACAGACCAAAGATATGCAGGTTAGGTGGATTGGCCATAGTGTCCAGGGATGTGCAGGTTAGGGTGGGTTAGCTATGGTAAATGGGAGCTTAAAAGGATTGGGTGGCCAGGATGCTCTTTGGTGGGTCGGTGCAGACTCAGGCTGAATGACCTCTTCCTGCACTGTCAGGATTCTGTGAGCATACTATAATCATTATAGAGTTGTTGATTAATCACAACACTCAACCTTAGTTAATGTGCGTAAGACTCAAAACATGAGACAGGTAAAACTTGAAATTAGTAATACCTGTGAAAAGCTACCTTTATCCTATTACAGAGGTCTTTTGGCATTCAGTGGAAGGAAAATACTTGTGGCTTTGAAATCTCTGATCTCTGGGGATCAGCAATGCTGATAAGGCTTAACCCTGATTTCGTGTGAAAATGATTTTTTGATATTCTCCTTGAACCATTGCTGACAATGTGGCAATAGTCCTCCTGATGATAATGTTATACAGGGAAGTTCAGGATATTGATACAACATCTATATAAAAAAACCGTAAGATATATATGTATTTTGTGGAGGGGAACTTAGAAGGGAAGGTATTTTCATAACATTGCTATTCGTGTCCTCAGTTGTGGAGGTCAGAGAGACGATAGTTCCATCTTCCCTCTGGCCACTCTCTGAGGCTGAGCCAGATAGCTTTGGTATTCTTACAACTATATTGAGCATGAATATTACAACCAATGCTTCCTGAGAATGATTAAGCAGACCTAAATTATACTACTATCCTTCTTTGAACCTACAGCCAAGAAAACATATTTCTTCATGTATATTTTGCTTTAATTTTAATGTTAGCAGAGCACTATAAACATGAAAAGCAGTCAGCCAACTTCCAGATGGCCTGAAATTCCTAACACATCATTTTATCCTTACTGCCCTGAAGCAAAACAATGACAGACTGCATCCTGTGATGGCCACTCTGTTTCTTTAAATTCACACGCTTGTCTTTTGGATGGGAGATTAAACTGATGCCGTGTCTGTCTGTTTAGGTGGATGCAAAGTATCCAAGGCCTTTTTCAAAGAAGAGTGGGGAATTATCCTGGCACCTTGGCCAACGTTCTCCCTGAATCAATATCACCAAAACAAATTAACTGGACATTCATCTCACTGCTCTTTGAGAGATCTCGCTGTGCAAAACAACAGTTTCTGCAAAAGAACAGTGTCTACACTTCAAAGGCGGATCATTGGCTGTGAAGCGCATTGAGATGTGGTTAGAAGATAAAAGGTGCTATATAAAATGAAACTTCTTTATTTCTTACTAGTTTGTATTGTGTGCAAAATTTGATTCCAAGTCACGTATGGTGAAATGAGAATAGATGACCAAATACTTGATCACAGGGGAATGTTTTAAAGGAGCACCTTGAAGTAGGAAAGAGACATGGCTGGTTTAGGGAGGGAATTCCAGAGCTTAGGGTTAAAGGCTTGGCCAGCAATGGTGGAGCAATGAAAATAGGGCACCAGAAATGGAAAAGAACAATCACCTCACACAGCTGCAGGAATGGAAGTAGTTGTAGAGTCAAGAAAAGGTAAGGCCATGGGTACTTAAAGAGAAAAAGAAACATTAATTTTAATCTTGCTGGAAGCTAATACCAGAAGCACAGTCATAGCCCCATCTTGGGAGGGGTCCTGTTTCTTGGAGCTGACAGCTCACGAACTGACCAGCTTTCTGGTCCCAACAGTGCCATGTGGAGGAATGCTGGAGATGGATGTCATGGTAAGTTGTTGGGGTGGGGGTGAGGGGGGCGGGGGTGGTGCGGGGGTGGATGAATTGTAATACCAAGACTAGGATGGGCAGATAGGGTGTTCCTTGGAAAGTCTGGTGGAGAGGGAAGGGATCCGGAGGGATTGGGAGGACCTGGAGAAGAATCCCTGATGGGTCTGAAGAGAGCTACACTGCCTTACCTGTTGCCATTACTTGGGCTGATAGCTGCTGGGCTTCCCACCTGATATTAGCCTCTGATAGCTATGAAATTGTGCAGTGGTTGGGAAGAGGCCTTTAATTAATCTTTATGGGCCTAATTGGCCCATGGGCAGACACACCACCTGACACCTCTCCTGCTGCATGTGTCAAAACACAAGTGTCTAAAATGGGGTAGGGTAGGTGTTAACAATGATGTTCATCGTATTGCATCCAATCTCATGCTCCTACCATTTGCTAACCTGCCCCAGAGAGTATAAATTTCAGCCCATTGGTAATTGAACGAGGGCCCTTTACCTTGTCAAATCCATGTTAGCCCTCCATGGAGAAATTCCAGCCAGTCCCATTCTCTGAAATCCTGCAATTTGTTTCTGTAGTCGCTGTACCAACTGTTATTGGAAACACATTTTTTTCTTAGCTACATTATCCAAACCTTTCATAATCTTGTACACTTCAGTCAAATCTCTTTTCCTCCAAGGGGAATAATCACATCTTCTCTGACCTAGCCTTGCATCTAAATTGCCTGTCGCTAGAACCTTCCTAGAAATTGCAACCACACCACCCGATCCTGGCACTGTTCGTAAAGTAGGATAGTCAGAAGTAGTCACAATTCCTAGTTGTGGCCACCAGAGCTTTGTAAACTTTCAGCATAACGTACAAAGAACAGTATTGCACAGAAACTGGCCCTTTGGCCCACCGTGTTTACACCTATATATACTGCTTTTCTAAACTAAAAACCTTTTGCCTCTATGCAGTCCATTACCCTCTATTCCCTGCCTAATCATATATCTCTTAAGATGTCTCTTTGACATTGCTATTGTATCTGCTTCCAACATCTCTTCTGGCAGTGCATTTCCAGGCACTTACCGCCCTCTGTGTAAAAAAAAACCTGCCTCTCATATCTCCTTTTAACTTTCCCTCTTTTACCTTGAACCTATATCCCCTAGTAATTGACATTTCTACCCTGGGGAAAAGGACTCTGACGATCCTTTCTCTTAATTTTGTAAACCTCTATCAGGTCGCGCCTCAGCTTCTGGCGTTCAAGTGAAAATAAACCAAATTTGTCCAATCTGTCCTCGTAGCTAATATTTTTCTGTACCCACTCCAAAGCTTCACATGCTTCTGGTAGTGTGGCAACCAGTACTGTATGCTATATTCTAAATGGAGCCAAACTGAAGTTCTAGTTGCAACATGACTAACCAAATTTTTACACTCTATGCTCCAATCAATGAAGGCAAGCTTGCCATAGGCTTTCTTGACCATGCCCCTGCCTTGTGCACAATAGCTGTATTTAAAAAGCCCATGTCCCACATGTTTTACTAGGAACCCTCTCAAATGACCTGTCACTTCCAAAGGTTGATGCATATGCCACGCCAGGTTCTTCTGTCCCTGCACAATCTTTAGAACCATGCCATTAAGTCTTTGTTGCCTGTCCACATCCCTTCTGTCAAAATGTATCACTTCATCCTTCTCTATATCCCATTCCATCTGTCACTTGCCTGTCAATTCTGTTAGCCTCTGTGTCCTGTTTTATTTTGATTAGTATCATCATCACTGTTTGCCATTCCTCCAAGTTCAAAATGTGCTGCGGAAATGAATTTTGTTACTTTGTCTTCTCATATCTGCATCATTTAAAATTACAAATGAAACAACGATCCTAGCACTGACTGTTGTGGAGCCTCACTGAGTGTTTTCCTCCAGCCTGAAAAATAACTATTATAAAAATAACCAAATAGTAACAAAAATAAGAATGATGGGTGAAAGACTGCACTTAAGTGTTAATGAGGTCTAGAAGACTGGAGGCTCAACAAGAATATGTTGAAACAGTCAAATCTAAAAGTGAAATGAAACATGGAGGAAAATTTGAGCAGCAGATGGGAGATGAGATCGGAAGACAGTTGATTGATTTTATACAATTGAAAATAGACAGTCTTAGCAATGGCATAGATAAGTGGTTAAAAACCCATCTTGGAGCAGGATATGAAACCAAGTTTGGTCCACCTCAAGCAGTTGCCAGGGGAGAACATTTTGTGATAAGCATTGAAGATAATAGCTAACACATAGTTAGAATACATTTCTGCTCTTCCAATGTTGAATGCCAGTCAAGCAGTCTGATAATTTAGAGACAGTGGAAAGGTCATGATGAGGTAGAGCTGGATGTCATCAGCAAACATGCAATCATGAACATTTTACTGCTAAGGTGCAACATGTCGATGTGAAATAGGAAATGGCAAAGAGAGATGCTTGGGGAGGGATATTAAAGGTGATCTTGGGGGAGTGGGAATGACAGCTATTGCAGGAGACATTGCCATAGTTATGACTATATATCATGAATATATTGCTCTGGATTCTAGGATGGCACCAAAAATCTCTGTCAAGTATTGGTTTATAAGTCAGTCAGAGATAGTAAGAACTGCCGATGCTGGAGTCAGAGATAACACAGTGTGGAGCTGGAGGAACACAGTAGGCCAGGCAGCATCAGAAGAGCAGAAAAGCTGACGTTTTGGGTCAGGACACTTCTTCAGAAACCCGACCTGAAACATCGCTTTCCTGCTCGTCTGATGCTGCCTGGCCTGTTGTGTTCATCCAGCTCCACATTGGTTTATAAGTGGCACTTTATATTGCAACATTTTCATGCTTGCAAGTGACAGTCAGGGTCATCTTTTTGTTGAAATATTCTGTGTATTTGTGTGTCAGACATGTTTGTTTAACGTACCATGACTCTTTTCTGTTACATTGCTATGGTCATTTCAGTAACCCAGCTGCGTGACCACTAATGTTAGGTTGGTGATCTGCTCACTAAACATAGACTATAAAAAAAAGTTCCAGATTAATCATTGCTGTACAAAAATTGTTTGTGACTTGACAATTGTTTTGAAAGTTCTCCATAAAACTTTGAATAAAATCAGACAACATTACCTAGCAATTTATAAACCAATAGTGCATTGTTCATGGATGCACAGATGCCCAAATGTTAGTTCCTGGATCATGTGCTCTACTAACTCAAACAATTCAGCTTATTCATGTATTTCATCATCACTAAATTGTTCATTCAATTTAGTATTTTGGATCATTAGGGGCAGCTCTTGGTAATGTTTAAAATAGAACAGTAAGAAGTAGCTTCGCTGAGATTTGAGGGCCATTTAGAGGCTAATTATGAACTTGTGCCCCAACAAAGCTACAATGGCTGCTTTTGGGGAAACGTCCTACTAATATAGCAGGACATACTTGTTTCGGGTTCAGACTGGGACCTGATGTAAATTAGACAAAGATTTACGCTGCAGCTGAGTGTACTATATCTCCTTGAGGAACTCGAAAGCCCCTCGTCATAAGGTCACATGAAAAAGCTGGGTATCTATAATGAGATTTTACTGTACTTCTGCAATTCAGCACCTCCTGAAATCAGTCTTTCTTGCTTTGAATTAAATGTTGTGATCAGACCTTTCGAAAGAAAATGTTCATGTATTACTCAAAGTAATTGAAGCTGTCAATTTCATTGGTAGCCTCCTGAACTTTTTTATTTATTTTTAACAATTTGCCTGTGACTTAAAATAAAAGTTGCTGTCAGTATGCACACGTCAACATTCACTCCATCATTTTATTTTGTTGGAGTTATTCAACTATTGATGTGGTAGGAGGTCTTTGGTTTGTTCTGGCTTACTGTGGACAATAAACTGGACTTAAAAAAAAGTTCACTATAATATGTTTGTAATTTCAAAAATATATATTTCCTATTAGGATTTATTGTGGGAACGTTTTATTACTGAAACATTTGACTTCTGCAAACCACATAACCTTAAAAGCATAGAGGAATGTTATTTCAGAGATAGTAGGAACTGCAGATGCTGGAGAATCCGAGACAACAAGGTGCAGGGCTGGATGAACACAGCAGGCCAAGCAGCATCATAGGAGCAGAGAGGCTGACGTTTCGGGCCTAGACCCTTCATCCCCGA
>NC_063335.1:3730382-3749940 GCF_021869965.1 Rhincodon typus
GCAACTTTTATCTTAAAAGTTGAAATCTGGTTCATCAGTATGTTTCCTTTAGTTGTGTGGTGTAATTAATCTCTTGTTTAAACTATTTGAATGTCTACAAGAATCACAATAAACCTAAGAAATCACATTTACACACAGACTAGTCACCTGAAATTATATTACGTGTTATTTGATTTGGATCACTCTTGGCTTATCTCTCCCACATGCTTTCATTTCTGAGATAGGAACCATCTATTCAAAAGGGATGATTTGCAATTCAAGAGGACTAGATCCAGTGTCCGAGCCTGGACTTGTGTAGTTGGGAAGGATTGAAAACATAAAAAAAAGTGTAAGGAAAGGCTATTTAGTCCCTTCTTCCTGCTTCACCATTCAAGAAAATCATGACTGATCTGATTCTGTCCGTAGCTCCACCTTCCTTCCTGTTCTCTGTAATCTTTACTCCCTCATTAATCAAAAATCTGTCTCCACCTGTAATATACTCAATGCCTCCACTGCTGTTAGGGGAATAAAATTCCAAAGGTTAACGACTCCCTGAGAGAAGAAATTTCTCCTCATCCCAAACTTAAGTAGGAGACCCCTTGTTTTTAAATGGGTCTCTCTACTTCTAGATTCCTCTATGAGGGGAAACTTAATAACATCTACCCAGTTGGCCCCCTTGGAAACCTCCATGTTTCAATAGGGCTGCCTTTCATTCTCCTAAACTTCAGTAGGCTCAACTTGCTAAAAAAAAATGTACTCTGTGTGGTCTCACCAAGACCCTGTACAGTTATAGCACAATGTTCCTACTTTTATATTTGTATATTTTAAATAAAAGCCAAGGTGCCATTTGTAATCCTAATTACTTTCTGTAACTGAGATAGTAGGAACTGCAGAAATCATTTCTGATGAAGGGTCTAGGCCCGAAACCTCAGCCTTCCTGCTTCTATGATGCTGCTTGGCCTGCTGTGTTCATCCAGCTCTACACCTTGTTATCTCTACTTTCTGTAACTGCTTGGTAACATTTTGTGAGTCATGAGCAAAGAATCCAGGTCACTGTGCTGTATTGTATTTGTTCCACTATGTCTGACAGGTATGGCCTGGAAATTATAGGGAGTAATGCAATTGCACCTTTTGGTTCCTTAGCCCCACCCAAATTGATTCCGTCCTTAAACTCTCTCAGACAGCTATTCTCTCTCCAGCTTTGCAGAGTTCTCATTAATCAGTACAGTCACCCTTCTACCTTTCCAGTTGTCTTGAGCACCTTGCACCCAGGCATATTTAATAGTCACACCTGCCCATCTTTGAACCAGGTCTACGTTATATTCAAGACATCAAATTTCCACAAGGCAGTCTGCGCCTGAGTTCACATAAATACACAATAATCCTGATTTGGACTTTATTACATTTTCCCTTCCTCTGAAATTACCTGTTAACTCAATATTTTCTACTCTAATGCTACTGACATCTCCCAGTATTTTGTGCATCATGCTGGTACACTCTAAGTGTTGTTTCCTGCCTCCTGCACTATCCAATAGCACGAGCAAAGTGACCTGCAAGGAAATTATTGTTGGTTCTCTTGAGGTGTCACCAGCTCAACCTGTGCAGATTCCATTTCCCCAGATCCTGCCCCAAGTAGCTGAGCCCTCCCTCCTGCCTCCACTTTCCAGCCCCATGGTCATCTGCTTTATTGTCTTGTTTCTACACTCACCTGTGGGTGAAACCTGGAGTAATTCAGAAGTTCCTACTTGCTAATTTCCTACATAGCCTGTCTGTTCCTCTGACTGTTGAATATCCTATCAACATTGTTTTCTGTCTTCCTCACGCCCACTACAGCTGAGTCAATGGGATTGCCTTAGAGATAGTAGAAACTGCAGATGCTGGAGAAGCTGAGATAACAAGGTGTTGAGCTGGATGAACACAGCAGGTCAAGCAGCATCAGAGGAGCAGGAAAGCTGATGTTTCAGGCCTAGACCCTTCTTCAGAAAATGACTTAAATGCCTTCAGTTGTCCTCGTTATTCAAGGACCGTAACTTCCCCCCCTCAGTGGTCGAGAACGCCCTCAACCGTGTCTCCCACATCTCCCGCAACTCATCCCTCACACCCTGTCCACGCAATAAGAACCAAAAAAGAATCCCCCTCGTCCTCACGTACCACCCCACCAACCTCCGGATCCAACGCATCATCCTCCGACACTTCCACCATCTGCAATCCGACCCCACCACCAAAGACATCTTTCCCTCCCTACCCTTATCTGCTTTCCGGAGGGACCACTCTCTCCGTGACTCCCTTGTCTGCTCCACACTCCCCTCCAGCTCCACCACACCCGGCACTTTTCCCTGCAACTGCAGGAAGTGCTACACCTGCCCCCATACCTCCTCCTTCACCCCCACCCCAGGCCCCAAGAAGACCTTCCACATCAAGCAGATGTTCACCTGCACATCTGCCAATGTGGTATACTGCATCCGCTGTACCCGTTGTGGCTTCCTCTACATCGGGGAAACCAAGCGGAGGCTCGGGGACCGCTTTGCAGAACACCTACACTCGGTTCACAATAAACAACTGCACCTCCCAGTCGCGAACCATTTCAAATCCCCCTCCCATTCCTCAGATGACATGTCCATCCTGGGCCTCCTGCAGTGCCACAACGATGCCACCCGAAGGTTGCAGGAACAGCAACTCATATTCTGCTTGGGAACCCTGCAGCCCAATGGTATCAATGTGGATTTTACAAGATTCAAAATCTCCCCTCCCCCTACCGCATCCCAAAACCAGCCCAGCTCGTCCCTGCCTCCCTAACCTGTTCTTCCTCCCACCTATCCCCTCCTCCCACATCAAGCCGCACCCCCATTTCCTACCTACTAACCTCATCCCGCCCCCTTGACCTGTCCGTCCTCCCTGGACTGACCTATCCCCTCCCTAACTCCCCACCTACACTCACCTTTACTGGCTCCATCCCCGCCTCTTTGACCTGTCTGTTTCCTCTCCACCTATCCTCTCCTCTATCCATCTTCTATCCGCCTCCCCCTCTCTCCCTATTTATTTCAGAACCCCCTTCCCCTCCCCCATTTCTGATGAAGGGTCTAGGCCCGAAACGTCAGCCTTCCTGCTCCTCTGATGCTGCTTGGCCTGCTGTGTTCATCCAGCTCTACACCTTGTTACCTAAGATAGAGATGTTGGCCAGGGAAAGGGTGGTGCGTTAAAGTTGCAGATGACTGGAAGCTTAGGGACTTATTTGCGAGCAGAACATAGATGTTCTGCGAAGCAGTCACCCAGTCTATGCTTCGTTTCCCCAATGTAGAGGAGACCACATTGTGAGCAGCGAATGCAGTAAACCAGATTCTGGGAAGTGCAGGTGAAGTGTTGCTTCACCTGGAAGGTATGTTTGGGCCCTTGGATACTGGGGAGGGAGGAGGTAAATGGGCAGGTGTTGCACCTTCGCCTGTTCCAGGGGCAGGTGCCGTGGGGCTGTGGGGGAGGGGTTAAACCTGTTCAGTCACCCAACTGAGGAAGAGAATCCTGAATAAGAAAATACTGCTCATCTCTGGGATACTCTGCTTTTAAAGTATACCCTCTCGTTTCAAATTCTCAATTCGCAAGAGGAAAGTTCCTGCCATATTTATCTTGTTGCATGTCGTTAGGTGATATATGATCACCTCTCGTTCTTCTAAAGCCCAATGAGTACAGGCCTGGCCTGCTCATCATCTCATCCTACTTCGTCTCAGGAATCATTTTAATGGGCTTTCTCTGAACTTCTTCTGATGCAAGATGACCCTCTTTGAATCAGGAGAGCAAGACTGCACACGAAACTTTAGGCGTGGTTACAGCAATGGTATATATAATTGTAGCAAGGATTTTATTCACATTGTGTAAAGGCTAACCTTCTATTTCTCTTAATTACAGTGTACCTGCATTCTAACCTTTTGTGCTTCTTGTAAATTGATATCCAGATTGTTCTGTATTGTAGCAATCTGTAGTCTTTCCCTACTGAAATAATATTCTGCTTTTCTACTCTTCCAAAATGGACAATCTCACGCATTCCCACATTATGCTTAATCTGCCAAATTTGTGTCAACTAATTTTTATCCATATCTCTTTACAGCTTCTATGTCCTCATAACTACTCACTTCAGTATCTATCTGTTTACCTTCACCAAATTTAAGTATGTTGCAGTTATTCCCCTCATCCTTGCCATTAACGCAGATTGTAAAATGTTGAGACTCCAGAACCAACCTTTGTGGTACAGTTTGCAACGTGACAAGTGTTCCATTTATCTCATTTTCCAGATAATCAATCCTTTACAATGCTAATATATCATCACGTACATGATAAGCTTTTTTCCTCTGCATTAATTTTAGTGAGGCGCCCTATTGAATGTTGTTTGGAAATGCAAATGTACGACACATACTGATTTTACTTTTATTTTCCTCCCTGTTATACTCTTCAAAGAACTCTAATAAGTCTGCTAAATGCATTTTCCATTTCATACAGAGTTAATTTTGCTTGATTTCATTCTGATTGCTAAAATATCCTGTTTCTATTTTGTTAATGGAATATTCAGTAGCGTTGCCACTGCTGGATGTTCCAACATAAACATACTGCAACTTAATGTTGACAAGAAACAGAATTGGAACACCGATTACAAATGCTCTGGCTACAGGGCAAGTCAGAGGCTGGGAATAGTTACCCAGGAACTACATTAGTTAGGATCTCCAAGGGTGTAATGATTTGCGAACCAAGCTGATATAGTTATTTTGATGCTTTGGAAGAATAATGCATTAGATGGAAAATATGGGGAACAGTTTAGCTGAATGTGGAGGAACAGCAATTTTTTACACATGCAAAGTGAATCTTTTACTGATTAAAAGAGCTCCAAAAACGTTGCACTGAGCCACTATTATAGAATATTTTCAGAATAGGTTTTCAACCTAATTTGCATTTTCTGAAGCTAACATTTAAAATTTGAATCTTTACATGGTTGGTTGGCTGGAGGACTGGTTTATAATGCAGACTGCTGCTCATAGCTGACATTACTATGAATGACTGTCCTTCCCAACCTCTGTCCCCGCCACCAGTTGTCTCTTTCTCATGACATAACAGCCCTATCGTCTTCTGAGATTATGGCGATCTTACCTTACCTTTATTTGATGATTCTTATTTATATAATTGCATTTATCTTTATCTATTTTCCATAGGACTTTTGCTCCTGATGTGGGTAGATCAAGGTAGGAAATTTCCAAGCTTGCCAGACCCACTTCAATGAATTCCACCCTGGAGGTGTGGAGTGGAGTTTGACTTACCAAAGTTTGTAGCAGTGATTCAACAGCCTTGGGATAGCTGAGTGCTCTGACAGACAGTTAGAGGGCTTGTCATGATTCCCTGAAATTTCCATTCAGTTGTTTCAGATATTGTTAGATCCTCAAGCCTTCACACCTTACCTTCCATCCCTAACCCTAATCTTAACCCAAACCCTAACCCCTAAGTCCCATCAGACACTCCTTGATAACCTAATGCCAACTCATGATCCCAACTCATCCTCCATGTCATCTTAGCCTCTCAAGGTCACTACACGAGCGATTCGCTCAATATCCACCATGACAGGTCTCAAAACTATGCAGAGATGGAAAAAAAAACTTACAATCTAATACAGCTCTCAGACCTACACATTTGATAGCGAAAATCTCCCATTTACAGAGCCTTCCTAAGTTTGAAATCTCACGTGATTAATCCTGTGGAGCGGCATAGTGGCTCAGTGGTTAGCACTGTAGCCTCACAGCACCAGGGACTGGGGGTTCAATTCTACCCTCAGGTGACTGTGTGGAATTTGCACATTCGCCCCTTGTCTGCGTGGGTTTCCTCTGGGTGCTCTGGTTTTGTCCCACAGTCCAAAGATGTGCAGGCTAGGTGGTTTAGCCATGTGAAATGCGGGGTTACAGGGATAAGGTGGGATGCTCTTCGGAGGATCAGTGTGGACTCAACCTTTCGAACCTGCTCCACCATTCCATACGATCTTTACTGATCTGATTGTAACATCAATCTACAATCCTGTTTTCTTCTGATAACCTATCACTGCTTTGCTTAATAAGAATCTGTCACATCTGCTGAAAAATATTCAAGGATTCTGCATCTGCCATCTTTTTAATATGGTCATACAGCATGGAAACAGACCCTTCAGTTTAACCAGTCCATACCGATATAATTCCAAACTAAACCAGTCCCACCTGCCTGCTCCCGGCCCATATCCCTCCTAACTTTTCCTCTTCATGTACTTATCCAAATGCCTTTTTAACATTGTAATTGTACCCTCATCCACTACTTTCTCAGTAAGTTCATTCCACACCAGAACCGCCCTCTGTAAAAAGTTTGCCTCTAATGCCTTTTTTAAATCTCTCTCCTCTCACCTTAAAAATGTGCCCCCTAGTCTTGAAATCCCCCATCCTAGGGAAAAGACAACTACCATTAACTCTGTCTATACCTCTCATTATTTTATAAACTTCTATCAGGTCGCCTCTCAACTTCCTACGCTCCAGTGGAAAAAGTCCCAGCCTTTCTTTATAACTCAAACTTTCCACACCCGGCAACATCCTGGTACATCTCGTCTGAGCCCCCTCCAGCTTGATAATATCCTTCCTATAACTGGGCGACCAGAACTGGACACAGTATTCCAGAAGAGGTCTTACCAATGTCCTGTACAACCTCAACATGGCTTCCCAACTTCTATGTTTAAAGGACTGAGCAATGAAGGCAAGTGTGCCTAACGCCTTTTAAACCACCCTGTCTAAAAGTGGTGCAAACTTCAAAGAATTATGTACCCGCACCCCTAGGTCCCTCTACTTTACAACACTACCCAAGGCTCTACCATTAATTGTATAAGCCCTACCCTTGTTTGTTGAACCAAAATGCAATACCTCGCATTTATCCAGATTGAACTCACTCTGCCATTTTTCAGCCCATAGACCCATTTGATCAGAATCCCTTTGTAATCTTAGAAAACCTCCTTCACTGTCTGCTATGTCACCAATTTTGGTGTCCTCCACATACTTACTAACCATGCCTTCTATATTCTGAGGAAGAAAATTCCAAAAACTGCATCTGTCTCAAAGACAGAAAAAATCTCTGTTTTAAATGGGTGTTTCCTGATTTTTAAACAGTGATGCCTAGTTCTAGATTCTCTGACATCTCTCCACATCTACCTGTCAACATTCTTCAGAATCATATGTTTCAGACAGGTCACCTGAAGTAATATTTTTGGACTGAGCATGAGTTTAAATGGCCTTGTTAGGTTTAGGTTTCTTGCCTATGTGAGTCACACCCAGCCTCTTTCTCCTTTTGGGGATAAGATAACCTGTTAGTTTGGGGGGGTGGTGGTGGGATGATGTGGAGTCAAACTTTCTTGTCTGCGTCTCCACCTGCCATTTTTAAAGGGCCAAATGCAGAAGTATGGCCCTTTGTACCAAATTCTTTTGTATCTGTTTTTAGTGTTAAACTTGCTGATGGTGGATTTAGTTTCAGGTGAGCCTGCTCAGAACTGATATTAGGTGTTTGTACTGGTAGGTTAAATGCGATTACTTTATAGTGATTTATGTTATTATGTATTGTACTTTACAGATGATAGTCATAAAATCCTGTTCTCCCAGGAATTATGGATCATCAAATCAGAGTTTCATGTTACAGTCCAATCTCCAATTCCATGCTCCATAACAAGAGCCACTCTGTTGTCGGTGTGCAGAATCGCAGTGTCAGTCCTTGCAATAAATATTGCAAAATGTCATGGACATCACAACAAAATTAAAAATCCTCCAGGAATAATACTACTGCAGTAACATGACAGCACAAAACAGCTTTAATCATTTTCTTGATTGTATATCATACATGGCTATTGCAATTGAAAACATTTGCTTTAAACTGAGTGTCATGTCTTGGCTGCTCAGGTAATAGGACAAATGTCTTAAACCATGAGATTACCTACAAACTTCACTGTGGAACTTCAAATTACACTGTCGGGCAAGCACAAAGGGACACAGACCCACATAGAAATTACCTCTACGTTTAGAGTGATAGACGGCAATCAAATAATTTATTCATTACATACATATACAAATTGCTTTTTCTTCCTCTACTTTGTGGAGTTTAACTAATATAATACTTTTTTTGTTTGATTCTAGATTGCGAACCTTGGTCAAACAGCTGGAGCGAGGTGAAGCTTCAGTCTCAGACCTGAAGAAGAATTTAGACTATGCAGCTACAGTGCTTGAGACAGTCTACATTGATGAGACACGGTATGTATACAAACCACATCATGGGACTGTTAATCTTTTTGTGCTAGACTTCAGCCTCACTGTCAGGAGTTTCTAGAGTGGAAAGTCACCTTGGAAAGTGGTGCAGAACAGGCTGTGTTGGATGGTCTGACTGGTATACACATTGCCTGTTATTTAATTTCCTTGACTGCCATGGAAATGAAATAACAGGCTCAGTTTATTGAGAACGAGTGATCTGATATCACCCTTTTACACCGCTGTCCAAGTTGAATTTCTCTTCCCTCTGCCCGAAAGCTCCCTGTAAGTTTTTGTTGCAATTTTAGAATTTTTTTTTGTTCCAATGCTGTCTGAAGTAGATAGTAGCATTACCCAAACTGCAGGTGGACAATGTTACTACAGATCTTTGCTTCAATCACTGTCCAAATAAAACTCGACCATGTCTTGCCAGGAAGTGGGATTTCCTGGGGCTAAGTTCTTAAATGGTCTGGAGTTAGTTCTACCACGCTCATCAACAATCCTGCACTTGTAGTGGATTCAGGCCGTGACCACAGTCATCAGGTTAAAAGGGCTGTTTCTGTTTCTGTCCAACTGTAGATAAAATCGCCAGGGATTATTCAAGGGAATAGTAGAAAACTTTGAAACATATTGGGGAGACCTTGAAATATTATAGAATGTATTTTAAATTTATTTTAAAATATTTCAAAAGTAGTTTAAAATGTAGTTGTTTTTATTCTGCCTACCACATTCAGCTGTAGCTGTCTAGCTAAATCGCATTTATCACCTGAGTAAAATTAGCTTTTCTCCAGTTTCACCCATGGCTAACTTCAAGTTACTGTGGCTGAGTTTTGCACGTTATGCTCATGTCTGATATTTAATTCTATCATCATGTAGCTGGGGGCTCACATTTGCCTATCTCTAATGGCCAAGCCTCCTGAATCCCTTCCTCTGAGGGCATTCGTTATGAGGTGATTGGATAGTCACTTTCAGTTTTCTGCTTCTTCCTCATGTTCTAAACTCATTTCTCCTTCAAGGAATCTGATGCTTTAAAGGTCTCAAATAACAATGTAAATGAATTATCGACCTTTAACATGCCTCTTCAATTCTGTCACTGAAGTGAAAAATTTAGATTGCTAATGGAATTTACAGGGAGATAGTAAGAACTGCAGATGCTGGAGATAGAGATAACAAGGTGTAGAGCTGGAGGAACACAGCAGGCCAGGCAGTATCAGAGGAGCAGGAAAGCTGACATTTTGGGTCGGCATCCTTCTTCAGAAATAGGGAAGAGGGAAGGGAGCTGGGAAATAAATAGAGAGAGGAGGGGTGGGGTTGGAGAAGGTAGTTGGCTTGGTGATAGGTGAATGCAGGTGCGGAATGGTGGCGAGTGGTCAGTGGGATGGGTGGGGTGGATAGGTGGGAGAGAAGATGGACAGGTTGTGTCGGTCATGGAGGCGGGAGGGAGGGTGCGTGAGGCTAGGGAAAGGTAGGTGAGGTGGTGCTAGGTTGGATGCAGGTGGGGGTAGTGGGGATTGGTCCGCGGGAAGGGTGGGGTGAATAGATGGGGAAGAAGATGGATAGGTTGTGTCAGATCAAGGGGGCAGGGATGAGAGGGAGGGTTGGACATGTGATGAGGCCAGGATTGGCGAGATTTTGAAACTGGTGAATTCCATGTTAAGGCCATTGGGCTGTAGGCTCCTGAGGCGGAATATGAAGTGTGCCTCCTCCAATTTACAGCCCTTTTTTCATAATTTCTGTCCTTATCGAGGAAATCTCTTGATTATAACTGGCTTCCAATTTCTTTCCTCTTGAAATTACATAAACCCTTTAAGTATTTTGCTGAAATAAGGGTAAATCTTTTTCTGGATTCATTAAAAGCCAAGGGATGGATTGTTAATTGTTCAATTGTTTTACACTTCTTCCTCTGACTTTATAAGATAGACATAGGCTCGCTTTTAATCATAAAATTCCAAGCTAGTTTGACTTGCATTTGCTTAAGATGTCTACGAATTTCTTAACCAGATGATTTTCTTTATTCGATCGTGGAGTGTGGATGTGCTAGCTAGGCCATCATTTATTTCCAGTCCCTAACTGTTAAGAATTAAGAGATTGACAGTCAGGAGCCAACCACATGTTTGTGGATCTGGAGTCATGTGTTGTCCAGACCAGGTGAGAGTGGCAGATTTCCTCCTCTAAAGGATATTAGCGATCCAGATAGAAATTGATGACATTGGGCAGTAGTTACATGGTTATCATCAGACAAGCAATAAATTTCAGAATCTTATTGGATTCAAACATCACCTTCCGCAATGATGGGATTCAAACCCATGTCCCCAGAACGTTAGCATGGATTAATAGCCTAGTGACATTTACCAATGCCACCACCTTCCCTTCTCTTGACTTATCTAAAGTTAAAACATTAATTCCTAAAACTAAAAACTATATTCTGAAGCATATGAATTATGAAGTAGATATTTGCAACAATTTGCACATTATGATCTTGGTGAATGTGCCACTGTATTCAATGTTCTGGCCCTTTGAGGTCATTAAACCATTTGTAGCACTGGATGCATTCACATGAAACCACAGCTAACCACATGGATAGCCTTCAACCACATTTATTTCTCTAGCAATCTTTTTATTCCTGTCAGTGTGAGGCAAAATTTTCTTGCAAACCTTTACAGCCCTCAGCATCATATCTCGAGAGAAATCACTAAAACAAGTGGCAGCTTTCAGATGTCGGCTCAGCATTCCTCTCATTGCTGCTGTCGTACTCCTGAGTCTCAAACCCATCAACTTGCTCATTTGAGGAGTCCCTTTAAACGCTGGAGTTGAAATTGACTCAAGTGTGCCGTCACCATGCCCGTTCAGGCTAATTCTGCGGAAATGAGTTCACAGTGCATTGGTTGAGTTAAAAAGCCCTTGGCTGGTAAATTGAAATACTTTTGGATTTTCTGCATGCTGGTAATTAGTGCTGCACTTGTGACTAGTGGTGTGCGTCAGGGGTCAGTATTGGGCTCATTGCTGTTTGTTATCTATATCAATGATTTGGATGAGAATGTACAAGGCATGATTAGTAAGTTTGTGGATGACACTAAAATAGGAGGCATCGTGGACAGTGAGGAAGGTAATCAGAAATTGCAGCACGATCTTGATCAGCTGGGGAAGTGGGCCGAGAAATAGCATGTGGAGTTTAATATAGATAAGTGTGAGGTGTTGCATTTTGGAAAGTCAAATTGAGGTAGGAGTTTCATGGTGAGTGGTCGGGCCTTAAGGAGTGTTGTGGAGCAGAGGGACCTTGGAGTGTAGGTGCACGGTTCTCTGAAAGTGGAGTCCCAGGTAGACAGGGCAGTGAAGAAGGCTTTTGGCACATTGGCCTTGATCAGTCAGGGTATTGAGTGTAGAAGTTGGGAAGTTATGTTGCAGTTGTACAGGACATTGGTGAGGCCGCACTTGGAGTATTGTGTTCCGTTTTGGTCATCTTGCTATAGGAAGGATGTTATTAAACTGGAAAAAGTGCAGAAGAAATTTACAAGGATGTTACCAGGACTGAGTTATAAGGAGAGGTTGGACAAGCTAGGACTTTTTTTAGAGTATAGGACACTGAGGGGGGATCTTATAAAAGTGTATAAGATCATGAGACGCATGGATAGGGTGAATGCACTCAGTCTTTTTCCCAGGTTTGGGGAATCGAGGACAAGAGCATATCTGTTTAAGGTAAGAGGGGAAAGAATACATGAGAACCTGAGGGGCAACATTTTTACACAGAGGGTGGTACGCATAGGGAATGAGCTGCCAGTGGAAGTGGTCGAGGCGGGTACGTTAACAACGTTGAAAAGGTACTTGGACGAATACATGGATAGAAAAAGTTTAGAAGGACATGAGCCAAGTGCAGGGTAAAGGGATTAACATGGATGGACATTTTGGTTTGCTTGGACCTGTTTGGGTGGAAGGGCCAATTTCTAAAGTGCTAGGAACTCAAAATCAAGCCTGATATATCCAGGCTACTTAGAATTTTAAAGACAGTAATATGAATGCAGAAAGATTTTCAACTATTGAGCAAGTTCCCTTACAAAGGTATATAGATTGGATGTATAATGTTAATTAAGATATTTCATTTTAACATGAGGAACTTCTAAAAAGAAGACAGTAGTGTACATAATGTTGACCAGTCCAATGTAGTAGAGTACAGGATTCGCCAGACAATGAAAACCTCACAGTAGTGGTTTGACCTAATCATTTCAGGCATAACAAAAAGAAAGAAATTTGATTTGATTCTTTATTGTCACGTGCTGTGATTTTGTGAAAATTATTGTTTTGTGTGCTAACCAGACAAATCATCCCTTATATAAGTACATCAGGTTAATAGAACAGAATATAGTGTTACAGCTACAGAGAAGGTGCAGAGAAAGATCAAGATCAGCTCAAATATATTTCTCCATGAGCCATGACTTTGATAAATTACAGAGCCAATTCCACGACTTACCTCTACTCAACCATGAGTTTATTTCTCAAGTGCTTTCAGTTACAATTTGTGCATCAATACAGCTTCACACTGTACTCAGAAAAAGCTGCTTCATCTTCAAGCCAACAGAGCGGGCTACTTTAGTCTGGAAACATGATCAACTGTCATAATAAACTGTTCCCCCTTCAGGCATTCGATTCACAACCCTCGCAATTTGCTCCTCTGTTCTGAAGAAGTCAATGTTCACCCAATTGCTCCCTTCACAAATGCTGCCAGATCTAGTGAGTTTCTCCGGCACATTTTGTTTTTAATTTAAGATCTCCAGCATTTTTGCAATATTTGGCTTTTATTTATTTTCCATAGTTAGCAGACATTCACAAGTTTTTTTGAGACTGCACATTAAAGCATGGATTTGACATTACATGTGAAATGAATAATTGAATATTTGGTATTCATTCTTTGTGGCAGAGATGACTGTCTTCCTGGACTCCTTGGTAGGATGCCGAAGGGTATGCAGATGATTATTAAAGCTGAACTACACCCAAACGTTTCTGTTGAAAATAAGGCATATACCTCAGTGACTGAATTTCTGATCTCGTATTTCCTGCCCTAATATTTCTATCTGCCTCCAACCTGGACAAACTTTTGAAAGGGGTGGAACTGATTTCTTTTTAGTTTGGCTGTGCTGTATGCAGCAATCCTGGGTAATTTTCTCCCTAGAATCAAAGTTAATATCAAAATTCCTGGGTGATAACCTCCAGAGTGATGTTGCAGCGCTTCCTCTGACTGCCTTGAAAGTATATCCTAGAGTTAAAGCTTATATAAGAACTGACAGGCATTCTACCAACATAATGATTCCAGTTCAGTTGTGACTATTCCCATATGATGTGGACACTTGGCATGCTGGCTCTAGTGAACACCTCAGTGACCGGGTACTTCATCCTGTGATCTGATCTTCAGAAGTTTTCAGAGGTCTTCAGGTGAAACTATTTCGTTTTCTTGGCATGATGCTGGTACACAGCCCAAGTCTCACATACATAGAGCAGAGTGAACAGGGCTATTGCTTGATAAACCTTCAGTTGGGTAGGCAGTCTTATTCTTCTTCATTCCCAGATTCATGTTCGAGGTGTGCTGAAGGCTACGTTTGTTTTGCCAATTACTGCTAATGTCTTGTCATTGGTATTTGAGAGTGTGTGCTGTTTAGATAAATGAACTTATCTTGCTGCTGACAGGTGAGGACCGTGGATTTAGGTTTGAGATAGGGGTTTCCAGGTGTATTCCTTCGGTTTTTCTCATGCTGATCAGATTGTGGCATGAATTGTAGAGCAAGCCCATGATATAGTACGTGTCCAGCTCTGAACTGGAGGCTAATGCACAGTCAATGGTAAACAGAAAATCGTAAAACATGACTTTGGAGAATTTTTTTTGTTCTTCATCTGGAGTCATCTCAGTTTGAGGGGCTTCGTGTCCATGCACAATCTAATTTCGATGCCAGGGTCACCATTGTTGAAGACATCAGAGAGCATGAGGAGAAAAACAGGCTCAAGAGGGTTAGCGTTAGTATTCAGTCCTATTTAACTTTGTGATGCTGAGAATTGGTCAGAAAACTCACTGTCATCCAGGATACACGTGAGCATGCTGACAGGGAACTGACAATGTCACAGCATTATCACTGTTGACCTATTGTGATGAATATCTCAGGACAAACAAATTTTCCATTACCTTCTAAAGGCCCTTATGACTGATTGTATCAAAGACCTTGGTCAGGTCAACAAACATGATGTAGATATCCATGTCCTGTTCTTGCCATTTCTCCTTGTGCTATCCAAATCCAAACACCATATCCGTAGTTCCTTAACCCTTCCTGAAACTGCACTACCTCTCTGGCAGCACATCCCAATGAGATGGTGAACAAAGTGGCTCAAAGGGATGCTGTGGAAGATTTTGCCAGAGAGGATTAAGATCATGTGATGATTGATGCAAGATTGGTGAGCTGTTTTCCGCTTGGATAGGTGGTCAGTAGAGGTATCTTTGTATTCTTATGGAATGGTTCGGTCATTCCACTGAAAGAATTCAGTGAGTTTCTTGACCAGGCGTGGACCTGCAGTCCTGCTGAGATGCTACCAGCTCCTGGGGCTTGCCTCTCGACATGTGTTTCACTGTATTTGCGTTTTATAATTGCTTGGGATTGTCAGTAAGAGAGCAGTTGATGACAATTTGTGGGACCCTAGTGATTGTTTCTCTTTTTGATGAAAGATATAGAGTCATAGAGATACACAGCATGGAAAACAGACCCTTTGGTCCGACTCATCTGTGCTAACCAGTATCCTAAAAAAATCTCGTCCCATTTGCCAGCATTTGCCCCAAATCCATCTAAACCCTTCCTATTCATATACCCATCCAGATGCCTTTTAAATGTTGTAGCTGTACCAGCCTCCACCACTTCCTCTGGCAGCTCATTCCATACACGCACCACCCTCTCCGTGAAAAAGTTGTCCCTTAGCTCCCTTTTAAATCTTTCACCTCTCACCTTAAACCTATCCCCTCTAGTTTTGGACTCCCCCACCCTGGGGAAAGACCTTGTCTATTTACCCTATCCATGCCCCTCATGATTTTATAAACCTCTATAAGGTTTTATATAACCTCTATAAACCTCAGCCCCTGACACTCTGGGATAAATAGCCCCAGCCAATTCAGCCTCTCCCTATAGTTCAAACCCTCCAACCCTGACAACATCCTTGCTAATCCTTTCTGAACCCTTTCAAGTTTCACAACATCCTTCCTATACAGTGCTTTGTGCTTTGCCTATGAAATTTGGATTTTGTCCATGACCTCTGTTAGCCTATCAGGACTGAGGATTGTGGATGAACCAGAGACTGGAAACATAGACAAGTTTCAGAGCATTGTAGAACCTCTTCCAATCTGTGTGGTTTGCATATGATTGAGGTCCATTTGCTTTCTGATTCAGCCAAGTGTCTTCCTCTCTGTGAGATTGGTTTTGACAGTACTGTAGATGTTTTGGAGGCATCATCCTTGAGTAATAGTGATTTGTCATTGAGGTAAAACTTAGACAGTGGATATTCCTTCCCCAGAACTTTCTTGATGACCTCATTGTTTTCACCCAACCAAACCTAATGCTGATAAGAGGTAGGGCTAAGTATTTCTAGAGCAGTAGATTACACTATATCACCAAATGTCACCCAGTCATCCTTGGTGCACATCCATTTTCAAGTGCACATCAAACTCGCCAGTTTCTTTGAGAAGGATTTCTCCATGTTTGAAGCTTGAGACATTGAGACACTTATGAACTTCATAACCCGGGGTCATTTTGAAAATACGGGATTAGCTTTGAAATGATGTAAGGGTGGTCAGTCCAGCGGTGAGTGTGGCAAGTGGTTTTTGTTCCATGCGTGTCCTGTTTGATGACATTCCTGTGCCTGATGACACCATTGTAAGGGAATGCACACTGATGACACCATTGTAAGGGAACGCACACTGATGACACCATTGTAAGGGAACGCACACTGATGACAGTCACTTGCTAGTTGCCATGAAATTGCTTTTAAACACCATCATGGCTCAAAAGGAGAACAATTATTTGACTGTGACTGAATAGTTCTTTAGAAGATAAATCCAGTAAGTTTCAGTGCCTTGCACCTTCACAACAATATTTTCTTCTTCAAATATTTATCTAATCCCTTGCCTTAAAGGTTCTGCTCAGGTTGTTTGTAGGTCTTCTGCTAGTCATCTAACACTTGCACCCTCTGAATATCAACACTTCAGCCATTGGAAAATGTTCATTTTTATTTTGTCTATTCCATATACAGTAAAAGCCTTACCTTAGGCATCATCTTTTAGTGACAGAAAGGCTGAAAAAGCACTGGCAAATCCATAGGTAGGCAATGACAAATCATCATTATCCAAGGTTGGTGCCCTCCAAAACTCCACAGTACTGTCAAAAGCAAGCTCAGAGAGAGGAAAGACACTTGGCAGACAGAAGGCAGATGAAAGACACAAAAGGCAAAATCATTTTGTTGAACTCACTTGATTATCTATTGTGAAAAAGCAACTTGTCATATTTAACTTTAATTCAAATTTGAATTGATTTCTTGTATATCAACTTTTATTACAGAAAATATCACACCTGTACGTTGTGCATTATTCATGTTGCAAAGTGTCTGACCACCTCAAAAAGAATATTCAGGATAAAAAGTCTTTTACATGAAGGAATTAGCACCTGTATGTTCAAAAGAACCTGTCTTATTTTTTCTCCTCCAAACACAGGCACCTCCTGGATACGGAGGATGAACTCAGCAATATCCAGTCTGAATCTGTTCCATCGGAAGTCCGTGACTGGCTGGCTTCTACTTTTACAAAACAAATGGGGTTGATGCTGAAGCGAACAGAGGAAAAGCCAAGGTTCCGCAGTATTGTGCATGCGGTACAGGCTGGGATATTTGTTGAAAGGTAGGAAAAGTTTCTTTAATGTTCTCGTGGCTAATGGCTTTATTTTGGTATTTATACTGATACACGCATCAAAGGCTAATCAACAAACTTGAGTCTCATGACATAGGAGGATCATACCAGCTTGGATAAAAGAAAAAAATTCAAGACAGTAAACACCAATTTGTGATTAAGGTCTTTTTTTCTAGGATGCAGGATGGCAGATAGTGGGGGTTGTCAAGGGTCAGCTATAGGACCATTGTATTTTTGATATATATCGTTAGAATTCCAGTCAAGGACACTAAACCTATGCTACAATCTGATTACAAAGTAATAAATTATTTTTCTTCAAAGTAGAGAAAGTTTAAATTCCCAGGTACTTGGAGAATAAAGACTTAAAATTCAAAGATTTTTTTACAAACAAAACAAAATACTTTACCGTAGAAGCCATAAAGTAAAATAATTTACAAGATACAACTTATACTTTAGTATCAATAATTAACCTGAGGTAAGCATGGTTTAACAGACAAACTGTTTGAACATCCTCCAAAACACACTGAATGGCATAAGTGGTTAAAAGAAGTCTGTTCCATGTATTTCTCAGTGATCGATCCAAACACTTCGCATTACCAAATCTCGATAAAAACATGCCCGTTTTGCAAGGAGTTTCAGTTTTTCACTTTTGAATATCTAGCCTCAGAAATCACTAAATGACAACTCATATGTGGCCTGGAGGCCATTCTCCTTCTTCTTTGGCATGTAAGTAGTTTCAAGCTTGAACTTTGAATGCCCCAATGACTGTTCACCACCGAGCAGCCCAAACTCTCTCCTTTTGAGATTATACTCTACCAGATTCACAAGGCTGTAGACCACCTCCATGGAGCAAACAGCTTGGCTAGCAGATTTGGTCTTCCTGCTTGAGAAAGGATGTACTTGACGTGGAAGGAGTGCAGTGAAGGTTCGCTGGGCTGATACTGGGGATGGCAATCCCTGAGGAGAGATTGATTGACTGGGCCTGTACTCTCTAGAGTTTAGCAGAATGAGAGGAGATCTCAATGAAATGTGTAAACTTCTAACAGAGCCAAATATGCCAGTTTCAGAGGGGATGCTTTATGGAATAAAATTAATTTGATAACTTTGCAAAAGAAAGGTCTGTAATTGGGCATTTAGAGTGTCACAATCCAAATGGGAATCTATAAACTAAAGTGTCAATTTTTTTGAGTGACCACCCTTCAATTAAGCTTTTTGTTATTTTTACTTTAACACCTATCAGAATCAATATGAATCAAACATGAATTAATAAGCAAGACATGCTTGCACATGGAGTAGCAGATGCAGTAAAGACTATATCATTTGTAGTAGTTTCTGTTTATGGTATCACCCACATGGCCCTTCTACGTAAAATTCTAGTCGTTTTCCATCAAGAACTTAACTGATTCTCAGCACCTTTGATGTAAACAATCTTCCCTAAAAGGTACAATTCTTTCCAGAACCTTCTGAACTCAAAGTTCTACTGGCCATGATAGCTATCCAAATCTATCAGAACATCTCTCTCCACCTCTTCTCATTTATCGTTTTGTCTGTGCACCACATGGCTTCCATATGAAAATATGCTTCCTGTTGATACTAGTCTCAAGTCAAGGATTACCAGGCCACATGACCAGTGTTCTTACCCAACATTTCTAATAGATCCCTTTACAATTACAACATTTACAAATTCCCCAAACATTTTAAAGTAAGTACTATTTTTCCTTACTGCTTCTGGATCAAAGGCAGTGAGACTTCAATGGATTTCTGTTTAAATTTCTCTCCATGGCAACTCAAACATTTTTGAAGCCAAAGTGTGTATCCAGCCTTTTAGGCTTTACTTTGAGTTAAAGGTTCTTTTTAAAATGGTAATCTTATATAGATCAGTGTTCATGACAAGGATTGCATTTTATGTTGTAATCACAAAACTGGAGAAATGAAAAACTTTACTCGATGAAACAATCAGTTTCATTATTAGACATAAGTACAGTGAATTCACTTCATTCACTAGCACCCACTTGGTTACAAAAACTAGAATTAAAAGATTTAACGAAGCCAAAAGGTATGGAAGAAAAGAAAAGCCCAGATCTCAGAGTTGCAAGTCCCACTGTCGCAATGGTGTAGGCACCGTTCCAATCGCTGGGACACCCAGGAGGCCAAACGCCAATGCCATGCGAAAGGCCCATTCACACCACTGACCACTGCCCTCTCACTGGCCCCACTCTCACCGTCTGCCTCAATGGCCCCCCTCTCACTGTCACTGCCTCACCGTCCCCACTCTCACCGTCACTGCCTCACCGTCCCCACTCTCACCGTCACTGCCTTACCGTCCCCACTTTCACTGTCACTGCCTCACCGTCCCCACTCTCACCGTCACTGCCTCACTGTCCCCACT
>NC_063335.1:3750040-3759485 GCF_021869965.1 Rhincodon typus
TCACCGTCCCCACACTCACCGTCACTGTCTCACCGTCCCCACTCTCACCGTCACTGCCTCACCGTCCCCACTCTCACCGTCACATTCTCACCGGTCCCACTCTCACCGTCACTGCCTCACCGGCCCCACTCTCACCGTCACTGCCTTAACATCCTCACTCTCACCGTCACTGCCTCACTGGCCCCACTCTCACCGTCACTGCCTCACCGGCCCCACTCTCACCGTCACTGCCTTACCATCCCCACTCTCACTGTCACTGCCTCACCGGCCCCACTCTCACCGTCACTGTCTCACCGTCCCCACTCTCACCGTCACTGCCTCACCATCCCCACTCTCACCGTCACTGCCACACCGTCCCCACTCTCACCGTCACTGCCTTACCATCCCCACTCTCACCGTCACTGCCACACCAGCCCTGCTGTTGATGGCAAACTGGCCCAGTCTTGATCCGCTGCCGTCGCTCAGGCCCACGCTCAATCCATTATCGCTTCAAGATGCGGTCTGTGTCTGTGAAATGAGCTGCCAGAGGAAGTGGTGGAGGCTGGTACCATTATAGCATTTAAAAGGCATCTGGATGGGTATAGGAATAGTTTGGGTTTAGAGGGATATGGGCCAAATGGGACTGGGTTAATTTAGGATATCCGGTTGGCATGGACGTGTTGGACAGTTGAGTCTGTTTCCGCGCTGTACATCTCTGACTCTAAGATGGATGCATAGCAAAGTGTAAAAGATTTCAGTTTTGCTGATCTATATTCTCCCATTACCAATATAAAATCTCAGTTTTCTGTCTTCACTTTCCAACTTTATCTCTGTATTTTGCTGTGCTATCAGCTTCCTTTTCATTGCAATTGATTTTGCTGAAAGACAATGTTTTATTGAGCAGTACGGCCAAAGATTAATATTTGTTTAGTGTTTATAAAGTTCCATCCTGATCAAAGGCTCGAAGTGTAATTTTGCATCAATTCACACGCATGTTGACTCACTGACAAATGCGACTGATTCTTAATTCTGTTTCTTTTCTGAACTGCTTCTGAACAGAATGTACAGGCGAACATCAAATATGGTTGGACTAAGTTATCCTCCTTCAGTCATCGATGTATTAAAGGTATTTTTGACTTTTGCTTTCTTTTGTCTATGACAGTCTCATTCTTTCAAGCCATTATGAGACAGATGTCGATCTTGTGTAAGTGATTTAGTGTATTGTTTGACATAAAGGCAGATCACAGAAATAGGTACTGAAGTTAAAAAAAATTCATTTCGTGCATTTAACTTTATCCTTATTAGGTTTAATTGGAACTTTGGAGTGAATGCAAGTTGTGTGAATTGAACTTTTGAGTCTGATGTTTGAAACACACATTCAGTTGGAAGCAGCCAGAAGCTGGAAGCTGAACTTGTGAAATTGACTCAATATTTCACACAGATTAATTTTATTTTCACCTGTGACACATGAAAGTTACTCTCAAAGTCATGCCAATTTTAACTGATTGTGCCAATATCTAAAAAGAGTGCTGATCATAATTGTACTTCTGAAAGATTAATCAATGAATAAATGCAAGTTAAACCCTGATCCTTGATCTTGATGTCAGATTATTGGTATCAAACTTGTCTAGATTTTGAGTGCTTGAATTTGTTTTTAGTGAGTATCTGAAAAAAAAACCTAAGGAGAGAGGTTGCATCTTTGGTCATGTGATTAACAGAACTTCAAATGTAGATTTTAGAAAGTGCAGGGAGCATACTAAGTGGGTCATTTTGACTGCGTGGTAATGGGAAATGGTTAGTAAATTGACTTGAAGTTAATAATCTCTGGGTTACTGTCTAAACCATGTGCAAATTGGCACAGAGAGAGAGAGAGAGGGAGACAGATAAGGAAACTAAACAAAAACAGAAGTTGCTGGAAAAGCTCAGCAGGTCTGGCAGCATCTGTGAAGGGAAAAACAGAGCTAACACTTCGGGTCCGATGACCCTTCCTCAGAACTGATGGTGGCTGGGAAAACGTCAGTTTATATGCAGAAAATAGGGAAGTGGGTGGGGTAGGGAGTAAACGATAGGATAGAGCCCAAAGAGAGAGAAAGACAGTTGGCCAGGCTAGGAGGGTGAATAGTTGTTAATGGGGACTGTTAGTGACTAACAACACGTTCTGCTCGCAAAAAAGACCCTGAACTACCTGTTGCCTGCCACTTCAATGCACCACCCTGCTCCCTGGCCAACATCTCTGTCTCTGGCTTGCTGCAGTGTTCCAGCGAAGCCCAACGCAAGCTGGAGGAACAACACCTCATTTTCCGCTTGGGGACCCTACAGCCCTCCGGACTCAATATTGAGTTCAATCATTTTAGGGCCTAAACTCTCCCATGTCCCAGCACCCCACCCCACACACCAGGCCCTGTTACCACATAGCCTGCCAGTACACACACCCTGTTGTTAGTCACTAACAGTCCCCATTAACAACTATTCACCCTCCCAGCCCGATCGTTAGCAACTCCTTTGTCTGTCCAACTGTCTTTCTCTCTCTTTGGGCTCTATCCTATCGTTTACTCCCTACCCCACCCACCTCCCTATTTTCTGCATATAAACTGACGTTTTCCCAGCCCCCATCAGTTCTGAAGAAGGGTCACCGGACCCGAAACGTTAACTCTGTTTTCTCCTCCACAGATGCTGCCAGACCTGCTGAGCTTTTCCAGCAACTTAGTTTTTGTTCCTGATTTACAGCATCCGCAGTTCTTTTGGTTTTTATTAAGGAAACTAAACACATAGCTAAAGGGCTGGTGGGGGGGTTGGGGGGTGGGAGCGGGGAAAGGAGAGAGGGATTCCACTGCATTAATCCTAGAACTGCAAGGATTTGTGTTGTTAAGATAGGCTGCAGCTATGCCAGGATGTGCTCCATTTAAACTCAAGTGGGTGCAATGCCCTAGTGGAAAGTTAAGTAAGGATAGGACAAATGTTGTTTATTCTAGTATGATGAGGAGGAGTTTTATGCACGATATGAAATTAACCTAAAACAGAAGTAAAACTGGTAAAAAGAGACACAGGTCAGACTGAAGTAATGGAGAACATCTGTGGTCAATGAATAAGTAGTGAATAAGTATAGAACAGAAAATAACATAGATGTTTAGAAATAAACTAAGAGTAAGAAAAATAGACTCTGCATCAATGAAACATCATGCTGAATAAAGAAACAAGAGAAGAATTGAGGGTACGTGGATCATCATGCAACAGAAAGCATGACAAGGATGAATATGAAGCATTTAGGAAAGATGTCTAAGGGCAGTTAGGAATGCAAAGGCGAATAATTCATTTTAGTTATCAAGAAACAAATCATAACTTATTCTGAAGTCACATGTAATAAAGGGAAAGATGGGCACTGAGGACAAAATCACATGTAACAGGAGAAATATTAAATAGCAGAAATATTCAATAATTACTTTGATTCAGTATTTATCAGGAAAATTTTGTGGTTTTAAAAGTTAACTAACCAGATTAATAATAAAAGGAGGAAACATATTAAATAAGTGAATCTAAAACAAAGAGGATTCTATTTGTGGATTTTAAAGAAAATTTTAATTAAGAAAAAAGAATCAATGGGGTGGATCTTGGGTTATGTTGTTTAGGATTTGCAGTAGGTATGTGAGTGTCACTTCTGCTCAGGGGTGATGGGGTGGGGGTGGTGGGGGGGGGCGTGGGTAATGTATCTCTTTCCTTTGTGGTTTTGCAAATTTCAGTTCATTCCACACATTTGCAGAAATACATGGTGAACCCTGTGGAAGCCAGCGCCTCTGCCCGTTACTTTTGGGTGAAACACCCGGAGGTGTATTTAAACGGTGCATTCACTGACAGTGAGCCAGGAACATCTCTTGGCCTCTCAGGGTGGATGCCTGCAGTGAAACATTCTACTCCTGTCACCCTTTGCTGGTCAGCCCATCTACCTTCCCTGGACTGACTCACACCCCTAACCAGACAGGCCCTTAACCATAGCCAACTTCCTTGAACTGTGCCGATCACATGCTAGCTTGCTCTCTCGATTATTCCCTGGGCCTCTGCAACATGAGTTGCCACCATTTGATGTCAGTCATGGCATTAGCATAGACAATCTATTTCCAAAGAGGACATTCCAAAGTCCAGAAAGTGAATTGCTGTTCTTATATGCAGCCTGAAATTGAAATTATTTACTTGTGGAGTACTTAATTCAGAAGATGCAAATAATCTTCCTGATGCATGCTTTTGGGAAGCTTAACCTAACTTCGAAGTTCATAGAATCCCTACAGTGTGGAAACAGGCCCTTCGGCCCAACAAGTCCACACCCAACCTCAGAGCATCCCACCCAGACCCATCCCCCATAACCCACCTAATCTACACATCCCTGAACACTACGGGCAATTTAGCATGGCCGATCCACCTAGCCTGCACACCTTTGGACTGTGGGAGGAAACCGGAGCACCCGGAGGAAACCCACGCAGACGCGGGGAGAATGTGCAAACTCCACAGTCGCCCAAAGGTGGAATCAAACCTGGGTCCCTGGCGCTGTGAGGCAGCAGTGCTAACCGCTGAGCCATCGTGCCGGCCTTGATTTTGTTATGTATTTTTCCCAAACAACCTGTTCAGGAATGTTATGAGACACATCTGGAGCAGGTTGGTCTTGAACCTGGGTCTCCTGGTTCAGAGGTTCCAAGACTTAATTGCAGACTGTCATCCTAACATTGGGAACCAAATTTTTTGCCTGTTAATACAGTTTAGTTCGCCACCCACCTTCCAGTTCAAGATTCCATCCGTCATTACATTTATTTAAAAGTTCATTAGAAAACATCAAATATCTGGTGGATAGCTAAAGTTGTTCATTGACATACATTTAAGAAGTGAGAGAGTGCATGGTGAGGAACTACCAAACCACCATCTGAAAATCAGTGGTAAGACTGACCATGAGATCCTAAGCAAAGGTGAAAGTGGAAAATGTGTTAACGAATGATAGAAGACAGTCCGTCATAGGAAGCATCCTCTTGTACTTTGTTTTGCAGAATGTAGATAAATGGACCTTCAATGTTTTTGCACTGAATCAAGCCAGTGGAGAACACGCACTCAAATTCATTGTTTATGATCTATTCACCAGATATGACCTCATCAGTCGTTTCAAGGTTAGTGGTTGACTTTTCAGTCTGTTTGAATATGCAATCAATTTCACACGTGACTAAGTGTTTTAAATGCTACAATTTTGAAAGCCAATTCATCCATTGCTGCATTTGAAAATATGCATAATACCAGATAAATTTTGTGGTATTGCAGGCGGGATTGTCAAGGCCGAGTGCAGGTCTACAATTGAAGTGAGGGTGGAGAGCAGTGGATAGCTGGATAAAGCCGTGCAGATATAATTCACTCTCCATTTTAAAAGCATGCAGAGTGAATCTCCATGGAGTTCTCCTGATCATCAGCCATGACTTCAGTGAATGTTTAGAAAAAGGCTCTGGAGATAAGGCAGAATTAATATTCATGCTGCAGCTCTGTGGTTTTTATGAGCTGCTACTGACATTATCTTTTTTTATAATTTATTGATACATCAGTTGCAAGCATCATTGTTAAGACCATCAATTATTGCACACCCCTAATAGCTGTTTTGAAACCGCTGTCTTGAAGCACTGTAGTTGATGTGTTGTGTGTACTCCCTCAGTGCTGTTAGACTGAAAGAAATGAGGAAGCACTAGTGATTTAGAATGATCTGTTCCAGGAAGTAGTATTTCAATACTGTCCTTGCCCGTAGCTAATAGAGGTACTATATTTGGAAGGGACTGCCAAAGAAACCTTAGCAACTTACGGTTGTGCATCTTGTAGATGGTTCATGCTGCAGGCATGTTGCATTGGTAATAGAGGGAATGAACATTTAAGGTGATGAATAGGCTATCATCAAGCAGGCTGCGTTGTCTTGGATGTTTTGAACATCTTGCATTTTCTTGGAGATGTGTTCATCCAAACAAGTGGAAGTTATTCCTTCAAGTCCTAAATTGTGTCTTGTGGATAATGAAAAGAGTTTGGAGAATCCAGATGGATACATGATATTCAGTCCCTGACCTGCTGTTGTGGACATTATATTTGTGTGGCTGGTTAGGTAGGTTTCTGGGTCACTGCTGGCCCCCCTGGTTGTTGATGGTGATATGATGGTGTTGTTGCTGTTCGATGTCGAGGAGAAATGGTTAAAATCTCTCTCATTTAGATGATCATTTCCTAGCATTCGTGTGGCACAAATATTATGTGCTGCTTCTCATCCTGAGCGTAATCTTGTCCACATCTTGCCATATTTGAACATGGACTGTTTCTGTATTTGAGGAATGGTGAACGGTGCTGATGCTTCTGCAATTTTCAGCAAACATCCCCATTTCTGATCTTACGATAGAAGGACAGTAAGTGGTGAAACATGGCATTTCTGGTGGGCGTTTGAAAATATCAGATCCACAAAACTGCCTGAACGTCATTAACAGATGTTCCTGTTGGCAGGTTTGAATTAATAGCTGAGAGAGTGCTATAGGATACAAGTCTGCTCTAAAAATAGTAAATGAGGTCCCGGGAATTTTTTTTAGGGCATTTTGGATGCTGTGGAGAAGCACTTTTAAAGTTTAGTACCTCATCATAGAATACCAATACTCTTCATTTAAAGTTCTTTGAATTTAAAGTACAATCTAAATAGCAGTCTGAATTTTCATTATGCCTTAAAGTAGGCACAATTCTGGTAAAATTCTGTGCTGATATACCAGAGGCTAGAGAACCTGAAGCCTCATCAAAATAAATGTAAGAAACTAAAACCAGGAGTGATGCAACACTGGCTGTTGACTCACTATTGTCCACTTTATTAGGCATTGCAGCTAAGGAAGAATTTGAAGGAGTTGGAGTTGGTGCAAAAAAGATTTCTGAGAATGGTTTCAGCAATGAGGAATGTTATGATGTAGATAGATTGGATTTTATGTAGATAAATTGAAAAAGTTATGATTGATTTCTTAGAATAAAACAAGGCTGAGAGATAATTAAATATAGGTATTTTGAGGGCGGGTAATGGTTCATAATAAATCAGTAACCTGTCTTACACTGCACTTCATATTCACTCAATAGCTCTTGCCCACCTCACCCCCCCAAACTACTGACTCTTCCTGCCCTTTGCTCTTTCTGCTCACTTCCTGGAGACCCTGGACCACCTTTCCTCCTCATACATCACCCCTGACTACTCATTCATCCCCATGTTTCATTGCCATAACGAGGCTGTGAGGTCCAGCACTGATAGCAGAGCCCTCACTCCATGTGAGAGGAGGATTCTCACAGTATCCAGAGAAGGTGTGCCCACTCCTGGGGATATGGGTGACCTCAACCAATCTTCATTGTGCAACGCTGCATTCCCCCTGCCATTAACACCAATGGTAACTCATTCTTAATCTATGCAGCCTTTATCCCTTTTAGACAACTAATACCCAGGTGGTATCTGACAAACCACCAGAAGAGGCCGGTGCTGGAGACCCTCAGCCCCACCTTCACCTCTGAGGATCAAGCAATTGAAACCTCAGATGAAGCACCAACAAAGGCTTTCGCCTGGACTCTTCACCAGTTCAGAGATTTTCACCTCATGGCAGGATTCTGTCTCCATTAGACTCAGCAGCACACTTTGGTGAGCACACAATTGACACGCCTGTGCAATGAAGAAATGTCCAAGGACTCTGACTCCCAGTAAGACAAAGTACTTACTCGGCCCCAAAGTCTTGGCCATTAATGATTTTGTCAAAATGGACAGACAGGCACAGAAACAGTAGGCAGGCTAGCCAGAGGTACTCAGTCAGTTGGATTGAAGGATGGAGGAGTGCACCAACATTATCTGCACTGTGCCGGCTCTAGCTACTCTATAAAGAGGCAGGACCGGCACCCTTGGTCTGCTGGATTATGTTCACTCCAGCCTTAGATCCCTCAACATCAATGACAGGTTAATAGGGGACAAGCGACCTTCACCTTACTCTAGGTGTCTCTTTCACTCAGGTAGACAGTTTGCTGCCAGTAGACACTCAAAGTGAGGAGAAGCCACACACGAACCTTGAAGCTGCTTTTCAGGACACTCCAGTGATGACCCCTTCACTTCCCTCTCCCTGTGATCACAAAGCCCCAAGAAGCTCCAGTCAAGGAGGGCACTCTCAGCACACCTAGGCCCTTTGGCCCCAAAAGCACCCAGGACAACTTCACAAATCTTCCAGGCCAACAGGGACAACAAGAGCAGCCTCCCCTCCACCCCAACTACAGAATTTGGAGTTGTGCTGAGACATAATGGGAGGCAGAGGATGAAAATCCTTACTTAGAGTATATAGGTGGCACTGGTGAATCATCATTGTAAATAATCTTTCACTTCTTAAAATATGTCTTCAGTTGCTTTGCTAAATATCTGCTCTGGTGTAATTTTTCCTTGGGACCTGATTATATTGGATCCATGAGGCAGATGAGTCATCCCAACAATGAAGGAAGTTACAATGACTAAGATTTGTTCATTTCTCTTAAGCACTCAATTCCTGACTACATACTGCATCTGGCTTCCTTGAAGCATGACATTGATGACTTAAAAACGTTGCCCTTTAATGTGAACAAAGCTGAGGCTAATTTCAGTGTGCAGGGACTGTACTAGGGGCTGACCTGCACACATCATTCCACACTTACACCATCTTGGTGCCTGGAGCACCCTATGAGCGAGAGTACAGAATCAGTGATGATTCCACACCTCTCTGCAGGGAATGGTTCAGTCAGTCTATCAGGTGTTCAAGGCACTGCACTGTCATTGAAGGCTTGGAGACGTTAAATAGACATGTCCATCTCTTTCATTTTGCAACTTTTCTTAGCGGACCAATGCAGTATATGTTGTCTCTCAGTTTCAACAGTGTTCTAGAGGATAGTCAAGTATTTCAAGACAACTTAGCCATCTACGCACGCACTGAAACATGAAGGGTCAAAGGAGATCCTTCGGAATTCCTTTCAACCTGCTTCTTTTCATGAGGGATCTCTCTCCATGACACTCTTGAAGGTAGCCTTACAAGCTGGCTAACCTAAGCTTCATGTGATGTCAGTGCATTACCTTACTGTTGCTTTTCCGTTATGGTCAATAGGACATGTAAAGTGTAAATACTTGAAAGTGGGATTACCCAAAGATATCAAGCAGATGGATAAGAAAACCTCCAATGAACAACACTAATGTGTAAGGGCTGCAAAAACAATAAACGACCACATGTCCTTAGCATGAAGCAGGAGTTGCTTACCACATTACCTGTAGAATATTAAACAATGATACAAAGTTCAAATCCAGCTCATTCTTCCTGGATAGAGATAGTAGGAACTGCAGATGCTGGAGAATCTGAGATAACAAGGCGTAGAGCTGGATGAACACAGCAGGCCAAGCAGCATCAGAGGAGCAGGAAAGCTGACGTTTCGGGCCTAGACACTTCTTCAGAAA
>NC_063335.1:3784485-3928041 GCF_021869965.1 Rhincodon typus
CCTCAAGCCGCACCTCCATCTCCTACCGACCAACCTCATCCCGCCCCCTTGACCTGTCCGTCCTCCCTGGACTGACCTATCCCCTTCCTAACTCCCTACCTACACTCACCTTTACTGGCTCCATCCCCGCCTCTTCGACCTGTTTGTTTCCTCTCCACCTATCCTCTCCTCTATCCCTCTTCTATCCGCCTCCCACTCTCTCCCTATTTATTTCAAAACCCCCTTCCCCTCCCCCTTTTCTGATGAAGGGTCTAGGCCCGAAACGTCAGCCTCTCTGCTCCTATGATGCTGCTTGGCCTGCTGTGTTCATCCAGCCCTGCACCTTGTTGTCTCGGATTCTCCAGCATCTGCAGTTCCTACTATCTCTGAACTAATCCCCAGTCATTTCCCGACAGCAAACTGGGAATTGTTTAGAAAGTTGACCACCATCCAGACTGGAGCAGTTCCATAGCACTGTAAGAGAAACTCGATCCAAGGTGCCCAACCTTTCACTTAAAAGGTGTCAACACAAAATACCAATCCTGAAAGAACGATATCCTAAATTATCTAGGACAAGATTACTTTCAAAGTTATGTGTGAAGGTTGTATACCAGACCGTCCATTGATCAGAGGAATCCCAAGAGAAGATGACATTTAGGATAGTTTTTCGGACTGTACTGTTTCCAGTGGTTACCATTTGGTTACAAGTAAGCCAAGGTCTATTTACTCCTGCAGCACATGGTTAGGATTTTTTGGAATATACTAGGTTGTATTTGTATAACTGATGATATTGTGGTCATAGGGAAGACAAAGGCAGAGCATGACACAACCTTCACCTATTGAAGAATACAATGTGTCAACCAGATAATTCTTTGGGTCAATTTACTCTACCCATGGAATCCATCCTGATTCAAGAATGGATGTTGCCTCTGATTTTTAAATTTCTTCTTGCCATATGTTCCCAACTTCTCAGGTAAGATAGCTTTGCCGAGAGATTTGCTCAAGAAAGACATCCTCAGTATGTGGAAAACAACCATCAATCCAATTTTCCGAAGAAGGGTCTAGGCCCGAAACATCAGCTTTCCTGCTCCTCTGATGCTGCTTGGCCTGCTGTGTTCATCCAGCTCTACACCTTGTTATCATCAGTCCATGGTTGATTTTCTCAAGCAGGTTCTGCCAGCAAGAGTTTGTTTACTACAATACCATGACTGCAGAAAAGTCATGGTTATTGAACTGGATCCATTGAGAAAGGCCTGGGTGCATGTCTTTTACAAGAGGAAAAACCAATTTGTTTCAAAAACCCTGTCATCTTCACAAGTCAATTATTCTAATACAGGGTGTGAAATATTAGCTGTGATATTTGGCATTATGCATTTCAGTCATGCTTATTCTCAAATATTTATTCTCAAATTCTATTCTCACCAGTCTCATTTCGCTCTTCACTAACCCCTTCAAACTATTGTATTAGATATGTTTCTTGCTTGAATATTTCACCTGATATAGAACATAGAACATAGAAAATTGAACAGTACAGCACTATGTTGTGCCGAACTTTTACCCTAATCCTAAAGTCTATCCAACCTCCACCCCTACCTTATACTATCATCCATATGCCTATCTAATAGCCAATTAAATGCCCCTAATGAGGCTGACTCCACGACCCTCTCCGGCAATGCATTCCACGCCCTGACCACTCTCTGAGTAAAGAACCTACCTCTGATGTCTCACCCATATTACCTCCACTCACTTTAAAACTATGCCCCCTCGTAATAGCTACCTCCACCCGAGGAAAAAGTCTCTGGCTGTCCACTCTATCTATACCTCTGATCATTTTGTACACCTCCATCAAGTCACCTCTCATCCTTCATCGTTCTAAAGAGAAACACCTTTCCTTGTAAGACCTTCCCTCCATTCCAACATCCTGGTAAATCTCCTCTGCACTTTTTCCAACGCTTCCACATCTTTCCTGTAATGAGGTGACCAGAGCTGGACACAATACTCCAGATGTGGCCGAACCAGGCTTTTGAATAGCTGGAGCATAACTTCACGGCTCTTGAACTCAATCCCTCTATTAATGAAAGCTAACACACCATACGCCTTCTTAACAACTCTATCCACCTGGGTGGCAGCTCTCAGGGAACTGTGAACATGAACCCCAAGATCCCTCTACTCCTCCACACTGCCAAGGATCTTTCTGTTAACCTGTATTCTTCTTTCAAGTTTGTCCTTCCAAAATGAATCACCTCACACTTTTCAGGGTTAAATTCCATCTGCCACTTCTCAGCCCAGCTCTGCATCCTATCAATGTCGTTTTGTAACCTAGAACAGCCCTCTGCACTATCCACAACTCGACCCATCTTTGTATCATCTGTGAACTTACTAATCCACCCTTCCACTCCTACATCCAAATCATTCACAAAAATCACAAATAGAAGAGGTCCCAGAACAGACCCTTGTGGTACACCACTCGTAACTGAGCACCATGTTGAATATTTTCCGTCCACGACCACAATTTGTCTTCTAAGGGTCAGCCAATTCTAAATCCAATCCACCACATTTCCCCCTATCCCATGCCTCCTTACCTTCTGCATGAGCTCACCATGGGGAACCTTATCAAACGCCTTACTTAAATCCATCTATATCACATCCATTGCTCTAACTTCATCCATGTGTTTGGTCACCTCTTCAAAGAATTAGGTAAGGTTTGTGAGGCATGGTCTACCCCTCACAAATCCATGCTGACTATCCCGAATCAAACTGTGCCTTTCCAAGTGATCATAAATCCTATCTCTCAGAGCCCTTTCCAATAATTTGCCCACCACTGAAGTAAGACTAACATGGCCTGTAATTTCCGGGGTTATCCCTATTCCCTTTTTTGAACAAGGGAATGACGTTTGCCACTCTCCAATCTTCCGGCATTATACCCGTGGACAGTAAGGTTGAAAAGGTCATCGCCAAAGGCCCTGCGATCTCTTCCCTCGCTTCCCATAGAATCCTTGGCTAAATCCCATCAGGCCCAGGGGACTTACCTATCTTTAAGTTTGTCAAAATTCCTAGTACATCTTCCTTACTAACAACGTCCTCCTCTAGCCTACCAGCCTGCTTCACACAGTCCTCCCCTACAACTAGGTCCCTCTCAGTTGTGAATACCGAAGAAAAGTATTCATTAAGCACATCTCCTATGTCTTTAGGCTCTATGCACAAATTCCCTTTACAATCCTTGATCGGCCCTATCCTTTCTCTGGTCATTCTCTTATTCCTCACGTATGTGTAAAAAGCCTTGGGGTTTTCCTTGATCCTATCTGCCAACATTTTCTCATGCCCCCTTATAGCTCTCCTAAGCCCTTTCTTCAGCTCCTTCCTGGATAACTTGTATCCCTCTAGAGCCTTTTCCGATCCTTGTTTCCTAAACCTTATATAAGCATCCTTCTTCCTTTTAACTCGTCATTCAACCTCTCTTGAGAACCGAGGCTCCCTCACTCGACCGCATGTTCCCTGCCTGCTAGGGACAAACATATCGAGCACACGCAGTAGGCATTCCTTAAACAATCTCCAGATTTCAATAGTGCTCTTCCCTGACAGCATCTGTTCCCATTTTATGTTACTCAGTTCTTGCCTAACAGAATTGTAATTACCCTTCCCCCAATTGTAAACCTTACCCTGCTGTATGTACCGATCCTTTTCCATGACTATCATAAAAGTAACAGAGTTGTGACCACTACCGCCAAAATGCTCTCCTACCAACAGGTCCAACACTTGGCCCAGTTCGTTGCCAAGCACCAAATCCAAAGTGGCCTCTCCTCGTGTTGGTCTATCTACATACTGTGTCAGGAATCCTTCCTGAACGCACTGGACAAAATCTGCTCCATATAAACTATTACAACTAAAATGTTTCCAATCAATAGTTGGAAAGTTGAAGTCACCCATGACTACAACCCTGTGACTTCTGCACCTTTCCAGTATCTGCCTCCCAATCCGCTCCTCCACTTCTCTGCAACTATTCGGGGGTGAAAAAACCCCCAACAAAGTGACTGCTCCTTTCTTGTTCCTGACCTCAACCCAAACTGACTCTGTAGACATATCATTCTCGAACTGCCTTTCAGTAGCTGCTATACTAGCCCTGACTACCAATGCCTTTCCCCCACCTCTTTTATCACTCTCCCAATTTCTTTTAAAGCATCTAAATCCCGGAACTTCCAACAACAATTCCTGTCCCTGAGTTACCCAAGTTTCTGTATTGGCCACAACATCGTAGTTCCAAGAACTGACCCATGCTCTAAGTTCATCTGCCTTATTTCTGATACTTATAGCATTGAAGTATACACACATCAAACCACCTCTGTGTCCACAATTATGCTCCATCCAAAGAAAATTTTCTGAAAGGTCCTGACCGAAAATGTCAACTTTCCTGCTCCTCTAATGCTGCCTGGCCTGCTGTGTTCCTCTAGCTCCACGCTGTGTTATCTCTGACTCCAGCATCTGCAGTTCTTGTTATCCCAGAGTTGGTTGATTATCTGTTTATATTGTGTTCAGTCATGCAGGGAATTTGGACATATGCCAGTTCACTGGCTGTGTAAACTTGCGTTGGGTTGAAGTCATTTACAGCCTGAGTTTTGGTGTGTGGGTTTAGGGCAAAGTGCTATTGGTTCATGGAGAAGGAATAGTATCAGAAGTACTACTCAGTGAGTAGCAGATGTTTTTTTTTCTCTCGTTTTAAGTTGCATTGATGGGATTCCTTTCAATAATGTTGAACCACTGCTAATTATGAAACAGACTTAAGGTCATGCAGAATTGTGAAAAATTGAAATCTTAAGATCTGCTCATGGAATTGTTTCAAATTCAGTAAGATGTACTTAAGCACTGTGTGATTATTTAGCAAATGTTTTTGAAGGCAAAATCAATTGAGAACCTGTCTCTGTAATTGAAAAACACCTCGTCATTCATCTTGTAACAACGTTTGGTTTATACACTGAGGTTAATCTCTTATTTCATTACTTCGAATATGTATGGTATTTGAGATGAAAACACAGTGACTTTTGCAGAGAAAAAGTTGACCTTTTGAGGGAAATGTTGCTCGCAAAGATTTTTGAAATGTCAAAGCAATTAGCTTCTTTTATTGAATTTGTGAGCAAAATCTCATGATTTGTCTTTTATTCTCCAAAGGGAACTGCGAGCCTTGGTAATTGAGATGGTGTTGGCAACTGACATGTCTTGCCACTTTCAACAAGTGAAAGCTATGAAGAATGCATTGCAGCAACCTGAGGGGTGAGTCATCATTTGATAGTAGTTGTCTCTTTTAACCATCAAAATAGAGGATGTCGTGTCCTAGTGGTATTATCGATGGTGGAATTTGAATTCAATAAAGTATCTGGAATTAAGTATCTAATAATGACCATGAATCCATTGGCAATTGTTGGAAAAACCCATCTGGATGACTCATGTCCTTTAGGGAAGGAAACTGCCATCCTCACCTGGTCTGGCCTACATGTGACTCCTGACCCACAGCAATGTAGTTGACTCTTAACTGCCCTCTGGGCAATTAGGGATGGGCAATAAATGCTGCCTGGCCAGCGACGTCCTCATCCCGCTAATGAATAAAGATAAAAAGAATCTGATGAAAAGTCATTTGTGTCTAGCTCATTAACTGCAGTATATTTGTTTATTCATAGTTCATGTTAAAACTGAATAGGATTTGTCATACATCATAAATAGTTAATACTGCTGAAAATAAAAAAAAAACAAGAAGTTTTAACAACTCTTCAGGAAGTTTTAGTGATCATTGGTGAATGATGCAGGAAACCTGACAGGAACACTTAAACTTAACATCTTATCACTGTCAGTGAGATGTTGTAGGCTTTCACGGAAAGGTATCCAACCCTAATTTTATAGCAAAGACCAGGCCATGGCAACATTTTTTTTTTCATCCATTTAAATAAATAACACATGCCAATGAAAATAAAGAACTGCAGATGCTGGAGAAGTGAAATAAAAACTGAAAGTGCTGGAGAAACCCAGCAGGTCTGGCAGCATCTGTGAAAAGAGGAATAGAGTTAATGTTCAGATGCTGCCTTACCCCCAGAACTTCTCCAGCACTTTCTGCTTTTATATAATATAAATGAAGAAAACGCTGTTTACTATTTAACTTAATTAAAGTAATAGTATAGATGCATTTAAGGAGAAGCCAGCTAAATGTATTGACGAAGAAAGGAATAAAAGTTTCAATGAAGTGGAACATAATATAAGCAGAGAGCTGTTGTGCTGAATGGCCTGTTTTTATGCAGTAAAATCAATGTTTAAGGCAACTGGCAAAAGAAGCAATGGAGACATGAGGAAAACCTTCTTGGTTCAGTGATTGGTTAGAATCCAGAATGCACTCTGTTTGAGTGTAGAGGGCAGATTCATGCAAGGCATTCAAATAGGAATTGTATTGTTTGGAATGTTAGATTGGATATCAAGAAGTGGTTGGAAGCACTAGATACTGCTAAAATTATGGACCCTGACATGTTCCAGAACTTGCTGCTAACCCCAGCCATGCTGCTCCAACATAACTACATCTACCCAACAAAGTGCCAAGGTGTGTCCTGTACACAAAGAAGGGCAAATCCAATCTGGCCTTTTACTGCCCCATCCCTCTATTCTCAATCATCATGAAGATGGAAAGTGTCATTGACAGTGCTATCAAGCAGCGTCTGATCAGCAATAACCTGCTCAATGACGCCCTGTTTAGGTTCTGCCAGGGTCACTAAGATCCTGACCTCATTACAGCCTTGGTTCAAACATAGACTTAAGAACTGAATTCCAGAGGTGAGGTGAGAGTGACTGTCCTCAATGTCAAGGCCAGATTTGACCAAGTGTGGAATCAATGAGCCCTAGCAAAAATCGAGTCAATGGGAATCAGGGAACACGTTCTCCAGTGTTTAGAATCATACCTGGCATATAGAAAGCAGGTTGTGGTTATTGGAGGTCAGTCATCTCTTCTCTAGGACACCTCTGCAGGAGTTCCTCAGGGTAAGGCCCAACCACCTTCAACTGCAACATCAATGACCTTCCCTCCATCATGATATCAGAAATGATGATTGCACAACGTTAGGCACCATTTGCCGTTCTTCAGGTGCTGAAGCAGTCCATGTTCAAATGTAAAAAGATCTGGACAATATCCAGGCTTGGGCTGAAAACTGGTAAGTAACATTCTCACGACACAAATGCCAGGCAATGACCATCAATAGTAAGAGACAATCTAACTACTGCCCCTCGACACTTAGTGGTGTTACCATCACTGAATTCCCCCACTGTCAACATCCAGGGAGTTACCATTGACCAGAAACTGAACTGGACTCACTACATAAACACAGTAGCAGGTCAGAGGATAGGAATACTGTACCATGTAACTCACCTCCTGAGTCCATTTACAAGCCATAAGTCAGATGAAGGACAGGACTTATACAATTAATGGTAGGGCCCTGGTTGTATTGTAGAACAGAGAGACCTAGGGATTCAGATAAATAATTCTTTGAAATTTGCATCACAGGTAGACAAGGTAGTTAAGAAGGCATTTAGCACGCTTGCCTTCATTGCTCACACCTTTGAGTATAGGAGTTGGAATGTGATGCTAAGGTTGTATAGGACATGGGTGAGGTCTCTTGTGGAGTACTGTGTACAGTTCTGGTCGCCCTGCTATTAGAAGAATATTATTAAATTGGAGAGAATTCAGAAAAAAATTTACCAGGATATTTCCAAGAATGGAAGGATTGCATTATAAAGATGGGCTGGATAGGCTGGGTCTTTGTTTCACTGGAGCGTAGGAGGTAGAGGTGTGATCTTTTGAGGTTTATAAAATCATGAGGGGCATAGACAAGGTGAATAGCAAGGGTCATTTCCATAGGGTTGGGGAGTTCAAAACTAGGGGGCATATTTTTAAGGTTTGAGGAGAAAGATTTAAAAAGGACATGAGTGTAATTTTTTGGATTTGGAATGAACTTCCAGAGGAAGTGGTGGATGCAGGTGCAGTTACAACATTTAAAAGACATTTGGATAAGTTCATGAATAAGAAAGGTTTGAGGAATATAGACTAAAAACAGGCAAGTGGGAACTTAGTTTGGTTGGGAACTTGTCGGCATGGACTAGTTGAACTGAAAGGTCTGTTTTCATGCTGCATGACTCTATGACTATGAATGTGATGGAATACTGTCTACTCGCCTGGATGATTGCAGCTCCAATAACACTAGAAGTTTGACTCTAAGCAGGACAAAGCAACCTGCTTGAATGGCACCATATCCACATATGTTCAGTGACTCCATCAGTGATGCTCGGTGGCAGCAGTGTGTACTGTCGTAAATTTGGCAAATTTATGATCGTACTCACTGATGCTACCGAGCATCGCTGATCCCAACCCATGGCCACTTCCATCTAGAAGGACAAGAGCAGCAGATACATGGGCACACTACCACCATCCTGACTTGGAAATATATTGCCATTCCTTCACTGTTGCTGGGTCACAATCCTGGAACTCCCTCCCTAAAGGCTTTGTAGGTCTACCTACAGCACATGTACTGCAGCAGTTTAAGAAGGCAGCTCACCACCACTTTCTCAAGGTCAACTAGACATGGGCAGTAAATGCTGACCTGGCTCCACACTTAGATTTACATCAAAGCACGCCCCCCCAACAACCCACCAACACAGAGCCCTGCAGAACTGCACATGTCAATTTGCCAATCAGACAGGGAATCTTTACTTTTAGTCTTTCACATGATGTGGGTTATCATTGGTTGGGCCAGTATTTATTGACCATTCCTAATTGCCCATAGGGCAGTTAAGAGTCAACCACAATGCTGTGAATCTGGAGTCATATGTATGCCAATGGAGGTTAGTGAACCAGATGGGGTTTTATGACAATTGATGGTGATGTGTGACCATGAAATCACCTCTTTATTTCAGATTTTATTGAAATCAAATTTCACCATTCCACCATGGTGGGATTTGAACCCATGTTCCCAGAACATTAAGTGGACTTCCACACTGCTAGCCTAATGATATTACCACCAAATGACCACGTCTCCTTTATACATCAGTTTTCTGCCAGTGTCAAACTTCTATCCATGCTAATATATCACTCAATACACCACTTTATTTTCCATAATCATCTTCAACGTGTCACTTTATTCACAGTTCATTTTACTCCTGCAAAGATTTCCAATAAATTGATTAAAGATGATAGCCCTTTGGTGAAGCCATGCAAACTCTTCCTGATTACTTTGATTGATTTTCAATTATGCAGATGTAATCTGTATGATGATCGATTTTAACACTGTCCCCATGACAGACATGAAGCTGTTTGTCTCCCGTTCTTCTTGAACAGAGTGGTCAAATTTACTACTTTCCAGTGCAGTGGAATCTTTCTTGAAAAGAGGGAATTTTTGCAAGTTAACACCAATGCATCTGCTACCACATTAGCATTGACAATTACACTTGTCCCTCCATCAGGTTGCTCAGTGCCATTTGGCTCATAAATCCATAATCTGTTGGAGACAAAGTAGGCCATTTGGCCCATTGAATACACTCTGCCATTCAATGATATCCTGGCTGATCTGATCTGATAATCCTCAGACCCTTTCCTGCCTTATCCCCATGACCCTTGATTCCCTTAATGATTATAAATTTGTCTTTCTCAGCCTTGAATATAATTAATGACCCAGCCTTGACAATCATTTGCAGTAAAGAATTCCACAGATTCACTACCCTCTGAGAGAAAAAAGAATCTCCTTTTTTTTGCCTTAAACAGGCGACTCCTAACTCTGAGATTGTGCCCTCTGATCCTAGAAACTCCCATTAAGGGAAACAATCTCTCAGCATCTACCCTGTCAAGCCCCCTCAGTATCTTGTACTTTTCAATTAGATCTTCTCTCATTCTTCTAAACTCCAAAGAACACAACCTGCTCAACCTCTCCTCAAAAAAAGTCCCTCCATACCCGCAATTAATCTAATGAATCTTCTTTGGATAATCTCCAATGCTAGTACTTACAATTTCATTACATTTCTCTCCTTTTCACCTCTTGATTTGCAGCATTACTGAAGTTTTCTTTTCTCTCTGTATTCTGTATAGTCGGATAATGTGTCATTGAGGCACTGTATTTTAAGAGGAGCTGAATATAACTAATTTGCTTTGCCAGAGAAAAGCAAGCAGAATGGGCTTGCAGCATTATGAGGATTGCATTTTTGCAGTTTGCCATTAACTGCACATTCACCACAATGTGGGTGCTGCAAGTTAGAGACCGTAGGAACTGTCGATGCTGGAGAATCTGAGATAACAAGGTGTGGAGCTGGATGAACACAGCAGGCCAAGCAGCATCAGAGGAGCAGGAAAGCTGACGTTTCGGGTCTGGACCCTTCTTGTGCAAGTTAGAGCCTGGATTCAGAACCACTGTCAAGTGAAGTAGACAGCCAGCTATTCAGAAGTAACCAATACCCAATTAAGTCTCTCAACCTGCCTGCACTGTGCAATACATCATGTAGTCGTTGGTGTGCAAGAGTGAATGACTGCTGCTAAGGTGTAGTGGGGAAATAAAGAAAAAAGCTAGGCAGATAGGAAAGGTGGGTACATCGTTTTGGGTTGGGGAGGGGCAGGCAGGGATCCTGTGTGATGTTTTCTCCCCCTGCAGCCTTTATGTCTCCCCATCTGGCCTTCAAAACCAACTTTGCCATCTCGCCAGTTTCTATGTTCCACGATCCCTCACTGTCCAAAACCCAAGACTTACCTCTCTCTACGAGCCATGTCCTTTCTACCCATGGGCCTTGTCACAGTCCCAGCAGTGCCTACTGCAGTCAGATTCTTCGGGGCACCTCTAGAGGGTGGTATTTCCTCCTACTGAGGAACATTTCATCAGGTGTGTGAGCAGTGAACCTCCTGCCCCATAAAGGTCAGCCCATAGGGAAGGAGCAAAGAGACAACATCTATTTTGTTAGAGTGGTGGGACAAATGGAGGACAGTCATGTTACTGGGCATAACTTAGAGGCTTTCTAACAGAGAAAGAGAGAGATAAGAAAATCTGAAGAGAAATCAAAGAGATTTACAATAACTATAGAGTGCTGATATTGGAGGATTTTGTTGCCCAAATATTAATTGAGCTGTGAAAATTGAACAGCCAATTTGGGAAATGTGTGAGAATATGAGGTGAAGTTAGGAATTTTAGGATTGAGTGAGATTGGAGGAGGTGAGTGATGGGGTTGTGCTGGGACTTGGCATTTGAAGATGCATTTACTGACCTTGACCCTTGGAATTTACTCTTTACCGTCATCCATTAGTAAAAGGTGCATGTTGTTGATTACATTAAGATCGAATGTTGTTGATTCCAGACATGAATATTCATTATTTGGCAATATGCCCAAGCAGATTCCTAATCTCTTTGACTAATTGTGAACAACATTTAAAAATACCGTAACATTTTACTTTAAGCAAGGACCTTCATATTTCTGAACTTGGTCTAACATGTACACATATAACATAACACATTGTGCTGTAGCAGGACATTGAGCAATCTCTGTTACTGGCTATAATTGGCAAAGCAGGCTGCAACTCTCAATATGAAGCTGCAAAAGTGGGAACTGGCAACACTTTAACAAAGGAAACTGGCCTTGTGAGACCAGCGTAAGTAGGACAGCCAACTGTGTATCTCTTTAAGTAATCAGAATGAATGATTGAGGAAGGACTGAGAATTCATAATCAATTAGTGTCTGAATTTAATGTCAAATCAAATAGAGAAGAGAAATAAAGGGAGAGTAAGATTGATTGAAGGAGAGATAAAATGAGACATAAATGCAATGTGCAATAGCAGCAAAGCTTTTAATTCTATGTTTTTAAACTGTCCAACAATGAGATTTGAAGGAATGGCACTCTACACTGAGAATAGTTAATTTTCACTACCAAAGATGTTGTTTGGCAGTCACTACTTCTATGACATAATTAAACATTTCTTGCTTTTAAATAACAAGAATTACCCCATCTGTAAAGTTTAATTTGTACATACTGGACAAATGAAGTAACTTTGCACCATTCAATGCATTTCAATAGTGAGGCAGACAGCAAGATGCTTTTGTTGTGAATATAATTTGTGGAGCACTGCGACATGGACACCACGTTTGGATGTTTGTGTGATAAAGCTCCTCATCTGAAGGTGCTGTGCTATTTACGTATGTATTAGCCTCACCGTGATTCCTGTCAGCAAAATCTGGCCAATGTATGTTTGCAAAGCAGAGTATCAGGATTTTGCAACCTGTTTTTAATGTAAACTGAGATATTTTATGTACAAAAGATAAAGAAAATCACAAATACCAAAGAAGTGCCGACTGTGGGTGAATTATGCTCTGATACAAAGCTAAGTGCAGTGGGAGCTGTAACAGGATTTAAAACAGAGACAGTTGTCATTTCGGCTGACTGAATTCCTTATGTATGTTCACATCACCAAGTAATAATAATTGATTACCAATGTATGTGACATAATTAAATGGACAATAATCTTTTACTTTTTAGATCTTTTAATCTTTTAGATTTATTAAAATCTAGAAGATGACACTCTCTTTGCATCTGCCTCAGACTGGTCATTTCTATCAATGCTATCTTGATTTGCAGGATTGATAAACCAAAAGCCTTTTCCTTGTTGCTGCACACAGCTGATATCAGCCATCCAACAAAAGCCTGGGAGATGCATCATCGTTGGACCATGGCATTGTTGGAGGAATTCTTCAGACAGGTAATAACTTTATTCTGCACAGAGTGAAAAAGAACAGTAGACTGACTAACACTCAGACTTTAATGTTAATGAGAGTAATGTTTATATTTGTATAGTGATGGGTCAGCACAGGCATCCTCACAGAAGACTGACAAGTGTAGGAGAAGTTGGAAGAAGAGAAGGTCAAGCCCCTGTCGAGTAATAGAGTTCACAGCATGGAAACAGGCCCATCAGCCCATTGAGTCCCCACCAGTGATCAGGCACCTGTCTATTCTCAACCTGTTTTCTAGCAATTGTTCGGGATCCTTGTGTGCTGTGGCTTGAAATGATCATCTAAACAATTAAAGGTTACGATGGTTCCTGCCTCAATCACCCTTTCCAGCAGAGAGTTCCAGATATCCACTGGGTGAAAAATTCTTTATTACATCCCCATAAAACCTCCTGCCCTTTACCTTAAGTCTGTGCCCTGCAGTTATTAATCACTCTACTATGAGAAATATTTCTACCAATCTTCCCTTTCTGTGCTACCCATAGTTTTGTACACCTCAATCAGATCCTTTCTAAACTCTCTCTGCCATAAGGTAAAAACACCTCCAGCCTTTCTAGTCTGTCTTTATGGAACTTTCCAGCCCAGGCAATATCCTGGGGAATCCCTCTGCACTATTTCGAGTGCGATCACATCCTTATAGTGCAGCAACCAGAGCTACACATAGAAGTGTAGCTGTGGCCTAACTAATGTCTTATGCAGGTCCATCATAACCTGTCAGCTCTTATGCCTCAACCAGTAAAAACAAGTGTCCCATATGTGTTCTTATTCATCTTATCCACTTTTCCTAATGCCTTCAAGGATCAATGGATATGCACATGAAGGTCCCTCTGATCTCTGTACTTCCATAGAGTCCTACCATTCGTCATGTACTTTCTTGCCTTGTTATTCCTCTCAAAATGCACCATCACATACATTTCAGAATAAGATCCCATTTGATGTTGTTCTGTCCATTTGATCAGCCTGCCTATATCATTCTGTAGTCTAAGATTTTCTACCTCACTATTTACCACACTGCCAATTTTAGAGCCATCTACAAATCAAACCGCCTACATTCATACCTAGATCTCTAATCTGCACAAAAACCGACAAGACCAAATCTTGCAGTTTGCCACTGGACACAATCTTTCAGTCACGAAAACAACCTTTGACAATCACCCTCTGCCTCCTACCGTTAAGTTAATTTTGCATCCAGTTTGCCAAATTGCTCTGGATCTCAAGGGCTGTTACTTCTTGACCAGTCTTGCATACAAGGCCTTGTCAGAAGCCTTGCTGAAGTTCATGTGGCTTACATTCACTGCACTATACTCATGTACACATCTTGTCACCTCCTTAAAAAACTCAAACTTAACAAATGTGATCTCCCCCTGACAAAACTATGTGACTATCCTTGATTAATCCTTGCCTCTCCTATTAGAGATTAATTATGTTCCTTAGAACTTTTCTAATGGTGTCTCAAGCACCGATGTCAGACTGACTGGCCTATACTTCCCTGGTTAATTCTTACTTCTCTCCTTGAAAAATGGTGTCTCATTAACTGTTCTCCAGCTTTTGGCACACACTCCTGTACTCAGAGTGGATTGAAAATTGATGCCAGGGCCTGTAAAATCTCTTACATTACCTCCTACAGCAGCCTGGAAAGCAACTCATCTGAGCCTCATGACTTATGCAATCTTTAACTTCCTACAATTGTTAGTACCTCCTCCCTCTCAAATATCATTTATTCAAATACATCACAGTCCGGTTTCTGTAGCTTTTTTTTAAAGGGTTAAGTAATAAGACCACGTTGCACAGCCTCAGCTTTTGTTTCAATTTAGCCTATTTTTCTAATCAACCTGTTCGGAGATGTTGTTTCACATCTCTCGAGTAGGTGGGACTTGAATCCAGGCCTCCTGGTATAAGGTAAGGATGCTACCATTGTGCCACAACAGGGTACCTAATTTCTATACCTGTAAACTTTTTTTAAACGTATTTTTGTCATCAGCCTGTTCAGAGATGTTATTATACACCTCTGGATCAGGTGGGACTCGAACCTAGGCTTCTCAGTCCAGGGGCAGGGATGCTGCCACCGCACCACAGGACAGCCCTCATTCTATACCTATATTGTTCTTATCTGTAGTGAATATAGATGTGAACTATTAAACTAAACCTCAACTATCTCTTCTGGCTCCACCTACATTTTGCCACTTGGGTTCTTAATTGACATTACTCTTTCCTTGGTTATTTTTGTGGCCCTAATCTACTTATAAGATGCTTTTGGATTTCCCTTTATTTTACCCACCAGTGTTTTTAATGCCCCTGCTCACTTTCCAAATTTCTTTTTTGCAAGTTATCCCCTGCACATTCTGTAGGCTTCTAGTGCTTCCAATGTTCTGAATTCTCGTTATCCATCATAAACTTCCCTCCTTTTCCTTATCCAATCCTGTACATTCCTCAATATCCATTGTTCTGTGGAATTTTTGGTCACACTCTTCAGCCTTACAGGAACATGTTGGCCCTGCACCTTCAGTTTTTCTGTTTTGAAAGATTCCTACTGTTCCAATGTAGATTTTCCTAAAGTAGCTGTTCCTAGTCCAGTTTGGCCAGATCCTGCTTTAACATATTATAATCAGCCATTCCTCAATTCAGAATCTTTATTTCTGATCTATCTATGTCCTTTTCCATGATCACCTTACTGAGTTATGTCACTATTATCAAAATGCTCTCTGATTGACACTTGTGCCACTTTCCCAGCTTCATTCCCTAAAACTGGATCCAATACTGCCCACCTTCTGTAGGCTTTCTACATGCTGGTGTAAAATGCTCTCCTGGATAAATTTTAAGAATTCTACCCCTGTAAGTATTTTGGACTATCTATCCCCATTAATATTGGAGAAATTGAAATCTCTTACAATTATTAATCTATTATTTTTATACTTCTTTGAAATTTGCCTACATATCTCTTTCTGATTATTCTGGGGGCTATAATACACTCACATCAAAGTGATTGCCCAATTTTTGACTTTGGGTTCTATAAATATGGCCTCAATCAAGGATTATTCTAAGATATCATCCCCTTTTGCAATAGTTGACTCCTTGATTAATATTTCAACACCATCTCCTCTTTTACGACCATCCCTTTCTTGCCTGAATATGCTATACCTTAGCAAATGAACGGCTAATCCTGTCCATCCCTAAACTATATTTGTGATAGTAATAATGTTGTATTCCCATATGTTAACCAGCACCCTCAATTCATCTGCTTTACTCGCATGACTCCTTGCATTAAAATAAATGCTGTCCAACTTTGCCAAGCTGACCATGTATGTTCTGCCTTCCAGACTGACTTGACGTTTCTTTTACATTCGTATGAGCATCACCCACGATAGTTTCTCCACGCCATATCCCATTTCCCTGCCAAATTAGTTTAAATTGCCAACAGCAATAGCTAGTCTCATTGCAGTTTAGATGCAACCCATCACAGAAACTGATTTAGTGATCCAGCAATGTAAAGCCCTCCCTCCTGTACCAACTCTTCAGCCACAGGCACCTGCTCAATCTGCCTTTTCCTATACACACTCGTACATGGCACTGGGACTAATCCAAAGGTTACAATTGTTGAGGCCCTACTTTAAATATACTACCTAGTTCCCTACATTCTTGTTTCAACATCTCAACCCTTTTTCTATCGATGTTGTTGGAACCAATGTGAACCATGATTTCTGACTCAGCCCTGCAGCCATACAGTGGCAATGTTGACACTGGACTTAGGGAGGCAACACACCACCCTGGAGTCCCATCTACAGCTTCTGGTCTGCACCCCTCACTGCTGTTTCCTACCACCATAACTCTTCATCTCCATCTGCTCCCCCTTTCCGCATATGGACTCTGCACTCCCCCAAAGAACTATGAAAACCTCAGTTTTCCAAGACAGAAAGACTGTTCCTGAGTGAAATGTCCTTTCTTAACACATTAGACACCATATTAAAGAGAGTTTTAAAGGCTTTCAAGTCTTTCAGTGGATTAGGGAATGTTTGAGTGGGTGGATATTTGGATGAGTGGGTAGGCATGCGGGAGAACAAGATAGTGAATGGTGGGGAAGTGTGGTGTTAGTCGGGGGGGTTATCAGTTTTGGGGATGTTTGTGTTGGGGGAAAATTGATAGGGAGGGCAATCATGATGGGCCAGGATAGCTGTCAGGTGTGGGATTAGTCATGTCACATCCTTGGGTAGTCAGGGCAATGTGGGGAGGGCCGTTGGGTTGGGGGAATAGTCAGGTCAGGTCAGAGATTTTTTGGAATGGCAGTTGTGTTGCTTACACTGACCACTATTTGAATTAAACCAAGTACTAATCACTACATTGTTTTCTGGGTTTCTGGGTAAGTATCCGGCTAAGTCCTATGCATCAAGTCCAAATCTCCAATATGGAGCTTAGCGTGAGAGACAGTTGCAAAAAGGTCAATACGATGGAAATCACGACTGGAAGTTTATATTTCCTGTATAATTTGAGCAGCTATATGTCAGGACTCTCAATGATTCCTGAACCACATCTCTCTAATTAAGTCCAGATTTAGACCTAATGAAAACTGGAAGGTTTAGGCCACAGCAAGGAATTTTACACTATTATTTGTATGGAGAGATGTATCGGTACCAGCTCCCCAGAGTCCTAAAGATTCTGCCTGATCAAATACAGTTGTACTTATCTCTACCATGGAACATACCTTAGTTTTATCTAAGACCAGTGCCTTTTCTGCGGTATTCTACAGTGGTTTACCCCGTCCCAGTAATCACTTGATATGCCTAAAACAAAGGAGGATATTTGGCAGTAAATGGCTCTGAAAAACACTGATCCAGTACCACATTCTGGTAGAGGTAGTACCAGGAATGGTCATTTGGGAAATGCCACATGGTTGCTGCAGTGGTATCTGGCCCCCACGACAAAGAAAAGAAATCCAGAAAACCAGAAGAAAAGAAAACAAAAATCAATCAAGTGAATTTAACACTTTAGGAGCATTACTGCTTTTAGAAGGCACAGCCAGTCAACACTTGAAGGTATCAGGAGCAGTTGTCGGGGAAAATAACACAGTGTGCACAAGGCTTAGCAAACTTAGTTTTGGAAGGTTCCCAAGCCTTATTTATGTATTTACATGAGAAACCAACATAAACAGCTCAATTTCAGTTCTTTATTTCATCTTATTGCAGGGTGACAAAGAGGCTGAACTGGGGCTTCCTTTCTCTCCGCTCTGTGATCGCAATTCAACAATGGTAGCTCAGTCCCAAATAGGTAGGACACTCAAGTACAAGTATATCTTTATCAAAGAGAATTCATTTAACAATCTATGGTCAAATTAACATGAAGCAGCTTAAAGCATAATGTCATATATAAGACCTGCTTTTATTGGAAAGTTGATCATCAGGAAATTCAACTCCATTTCTACAACTAACTATTTTCCAAATAGAAAACAAGAGCCTGGGCTGGTTTTCGACCAGATTCCAAGTTTATGTGAATATCTCTCTATGAGAGAAATGGAACAATAATTGACAAGAATTCCCCTGTGGTTCCTCCATATTGTATTGATGTTTGAAAACAATCTACTGGCGTAACTAAAAACTAATATTTATTATATTAATGACAAAAAAAAAGACACAGCAATTCACCTGAAGTGGGGAATAAAAATATGCACTGCTATGAGCCAGAATTTGCAGAATAGAAATGTTATAATGTTGGCTTGTTCAGAGCTTGTATACTTTTTTCATGGCATGTGTGTTATTCACAGATTGTTTATCTACAAGTTTATGCAATTTACCACTGTTCACTGTAGCTGTTGATAGGGTAATGCAAAGCTGGGAAGAAATGCTGCTGCTCCCTGACAAGTAATTTTTTGTAATGCACATTTCTTAGACTTTTACTTTGACAAAAATATTTAATATTCTCGATCTAAATTTATCTTCCTCTTACTTCAAAGGATTTGCATACTTCTTTGAAATGACTCTCCATTAAAGTAGAAAATAAAGAAACTTTGTGTAAAAGGCAAAGACAAAGCCATCATAGTCTTACCACACCATAGGGCAGCTCTCTCATTAGAGAGACAGATGACTGGTGGTGTCTTTCCATGTCCTAGTCACGTCTCAGGTGGTGGAAAAGGTTGAGAGGAGAATCCTTCTTGGTAAACCCGTGCTGTTGGTGTCACTCTGCATTGCAAACCAATTATCCAGCCTCCTGAGCTAAACCGACCCCCAAAACTTCATGACACCACATTTGGAGAAAAAAATGTGTCGGGTCAGTACTCCCAATGAAGAATGGAAAACACATTGTGTGTTGACAGCCCAGAATTTTCTGCCAATTAAATTTTATGGATGACAATTCTTGTATGCACGTTCACAACACTCTGAAGTGCTTAGCCTGAGTGTGTTGGATGTCACTGACTCAGAGTTAGAGATTTTTTTGGAGGGCACTAGACCTAAGGTAATTGTCCATTGGAATTCTAAACTTCCTGCGTAGTTGCAATGTAGTCATTGCCTCAGGATATTTGAGAGATCCCAACATGTTTGTAGGTGTTATATCTGATCTCCATCTGTCCAGAGACTGGAAGATATTGGCTATTGTTATGTAATCATGGACCTTGATCCTCACTGAAGTCCATACTGAAAATTAATAATTGATATATGTTGGTCAGCTTTGTAAGATGTTTTGGCAAGTGAAATGGTTTTATCGTAGGATTACTATTTAAGTTTGCTACTTTAAGTAATGGAGTATTCCATAATTTCCTTCAAGTTTCTGACAATTTTTATTTGTTTGTCGGTTATCGCTTATTGTTATATACTAGAAGATAACTATTTTTAAACAGAGCCTAAGTCCACACTTGTAGTGAAAGCTCTTTTATTTATCCACACTCTGAAATTCTCACCCCACTCATTACTTTTTTTTAATACCCAGACATTTTATATCGGTCATACAACTGAATGTTTATTTTTCCCATCACCAAAATAACCTGTGCCATCTTTATACCTATTAGCCATCACCAGTAAACCACCCATGTTTTCTGATTGGGTAATGTACATGCAAAATCTGCTAAGGGCAATGTGGACCACTAAGGGTGTGGTAAGGTAGAGAGACAAGGAGGGCTCATCTCACTGATTATACTAACTCCCCATATTTAAACAACTAATTCACACCCAATTAACCCAAAACTAACGTACCCATCACCATTACCTAGCAGGGTGACAGAACAGCTGCAACCAAACCCACCGGTTTGGCGAGCAAGTCTACAACCTCATCCACAACCTGAGCTACAAACCTTCTCAAAAACTTTGACGTACCCATCACTTGTTCCCTCGTTCCATCAGTCTCTAGGATTCTTTAAGATCATGTTAAATGGTAACACTCATCCGGTGATATATTCAGGATACTTTTTTGACTGAATGAAAGGATCAGATGAGAACCATTGCAGATATGAAAGTAGCCCTGTAAAAATAAATTAACAGGTCGATTACCTCTAAGGTTGATTTGATTTCACCAGAATCTGGGGCCTTTTCAAAGGCCTCAATTGAACTTGCACCAACTTTCCTTTGAAGCCATGTAATTGGATCACAGGAGAGGCTGTGATATAGTGATATTCTCACTGGATAGCAATCCAGAGCTCCTCACAAAATACTCTGTGTTCATGCATCCAAAACAACTGTATCATAGTTAAAAAGAAATCTGGAGTTGAATTCTAGCCTAATAGTGACCATCCCTCTGATTGTCATTTAAAAATAAAAACCTGGTTCACTCATGTCCTTAACGGAAGGGTTTGTGCCACCTTTACCCAGTCTGACAAGTAAGCCCAAATCCATAGTATCCTTGTTGATTCTTAACGACTCTCTAAAATGGCCTTGAGAACCAGTCAGTTTGAAGGGTGGGCACTCTGATGAAGAGTCATCTAGACTCAAAACGTTAGCTTGCTTTCTGTCCATGGATGCTGCCTGACCTGCTGTGATCTCCAGCATTTTGTTGTTTTCACGGGTAATAAATGCTGGCCTTGCCAGCTATGCCTACATCACATGCAACAATATATAAAAAAAAATTCCTAAGTCTGGAGCACCTCTACGAAACTTCTTTTCCCCTCCTCAGGAGTTGATATTGTTTAGAATTCCAGCAATAAGATGGGTTCCACAAATTTAGGGCTACCATAATTTTATCGAAACTTGCAATTTATGGATTTCAAAGATATAGGTGTACCAAATTTAGATCCCACTTCTTCAGCCATTTGGCTGATTGGATTGTGCTAACCTCCATTTGGCCCCTATAAATGGAAATTAAACGTGAGGCAGAACACAAGCTATGCACTGCCACTTCAAGGAAATGTGAATTTGTACTTGTATTTCTCATGAGAAATATGCTGAATCTCAGTTATATTACAGTTGACTAGACTCCCTCAGTGAGGGAAGGAAAAGCCAGAGTGTTCTCATATATTTCTTAGCAGTTGGTTAAATTAACGTCGACAGTGGCTACCTCTGGTCAGAAACAGAAGATATAAACATGGACATGTGATTATGATTAATTAATGAAATGTCCATGTTAGGAGGTAGAAGTATGATAGGATTTCCAGGAGCAGGTAGACACAGTGAGGGAAGGCAGCTAGACCATTGGAATGGACTTTGCTGGAAAAGAAAGAGTGTGTTTGGTGAACAGGGAGCAGACAGAGAAAGAAATTCCTCAGTCCTATGTAACCCACATCATCAGTCCATCCACATTGTGTAAACAGTTTCTTGTTTATTCTTAGTTTTCCTTGCTGTTTTTAATGACCTGATGCCAGTGTAATACAGAATCTCTGTTTCATGATCTTTGGGCCTTCTGTGTGTCCAAATCACATGTTATATTCTTGGTGTAGTCAACAAGATTTCACAGCGCAGACAACAAATCAGGATGGATGATATTCAAAGGCATTTGGCCAAGTCAGAGCAAACAGTGGAGCAGTTGAAACTGGCACTGTCCATGAAGAAGACTCAAGCAGCTTTGGAATCTTTGGCAGTTTTGGTTTTGCCAGAGGGAATTGGACCTTTAGGCCAAACCCAGGCAAAGGCTCCCTGTGTGCATTCCTTGCTACTATGGAGGAAGGATGTGGTATGCCAGGTCAGATATTCTATTTGCCAATGAGCATGAAAGCAGACAAATTCAGGGGAAGGTGAGAAACACCCAGTGATCTGGTAATTGCAGACTGGTTTGAGGACAAGCTGTGTATAGCATCCAGGAGCCTCAATGCGAATGAGCAGATAGCATTTCCTAACATGAAAGCCTGTTGGGAAATACTAGATGAGGTACAGATGCTACAATGTGTTAAGGCATATTATCATGCTGTACTGATGAATGTGAAGACTGAGGAGTTCATTCAATATACTTGAGTTATCTTTTTTGATATTGCCCACAGATTATCTGTTCACAGGGTGATTGCTGTGGTTATAGTCCTGAATGTCATGGTTCAAGGATCTCTGACAATCCTTGCTGCATGGCTAGATGTTTCTTTTCACCTGGGATACAGTACTGACCTGGACTGCTAACTAACTCACTCTTGCACCAACAACCTTCTCAACCTTACTACCAACTGTTAAGATCCTCTAAACCAGCTCTTTCCCTTACCACTACCCCCAGTGACCTGAAACCTCTCACCACACACACACCGTCTACTCCCATCCCACTGCCCACTCATCCAATTTCTCTCTGTTCCATCCATTCATTCATCCAGCCACCCACTCACCCAACTATTCACTGAAATACCTGATTTTTGGAGAAACTTATCTGCATATGATAGTTGATGTCGTAAAGATGAGGTGTGTCCTCTCTTTGCTTGATTCATGCTTATGTTTGCTGGCTCACCTGCTCGTCATATTATGTGTTTCTTTCTTTCAATTTCATACTATCCTTAACTTCTTTGGTTAGCCATGGTCAGTTTATCCCCTTAAAATCCTTCTTTTTCAATGGAATATATATTTGCTCTGAGTTATGAGCTATTTTCTTAAATGTCTGCCATTGTTCCTCACCCATTTTTCTGTTAAATTATTTTCCCAGTCCATTTCAGCCAACACAGCCTTCATTCTTATATCATTACCCTTGTTTAATTTTAGTACAGTTGTTTCTAACCCAAGTTTCTCACTCTCAAACTGAATTCCGAGCTTTACCATGGTAGGATCACTGTTTTCTAGGGATCTTTTACTCTGAAGTCATTTAATAAACCTAACTCATTTTATGTTGCCAGATCCAAATTAGCCTAGTTTCTGATGCGATCTATTGTTCTAGGCATCCGTTCCGAATACACTCTATGAATTCTTCCTCTTGGATACCTTGGCTAATTTGGTTTCCCAGCCCATATGAAGGTTAATGTCACCCATGAATAATGCTGCCATTTTCACATGTTCTCATTGTCTCCTGAATCACTCTCTGTCCTATAGTATATTTACTGTTACATTATAGACTTGACCTACTAGTGTCTTTCCTTTCTTATTTCTTACTTCAACCCACACGGATTCTACACTATCGAATCCAAGATTGCTTCTTGCTATTATACTTATTCCATTTTGTAGTAATAAAACTATCCTATCACTCTTTCCCTTTCTGTCTGTCTTTTCAAAAATTTACATATCCTTGACTATTTAATTCCAAAAGTTGATCTCCTTCTAGTCCATGATCACCTATGAAAATGTATCCATTAACCTCTTTTTGTGCCACTCATTTTTGTTTTGAATACTACATGCATGTAAGTAAAAAGCTACTAATTTTGCCCGTTTACAATTTTTTCTCTTTGATTCTATCTGCTGTTGTCTTTTTATGCTTGTACATTCTGTTTCTGTTCTTGTACATTCTGTTCATTATCAGAATAATTGTTCTGCAATGCCACTATATCCTTTTACTTTATAAAACTAAATATAACCCCTCCTGAGCACAGCCCCCCTACCCTGTAATCCCTGTCTAATTAGTTAAAAGCCCTCTTTCCAGCTTTAGTTATTTACATTGCGAGGAGACTGTTCTTAGCATAATTTAAGTGAAGCCTGTTCTAACAGAACAGCTCCCTTCTATCCCAATAACAGGGTCAGTGCCCCTGAACCGAAAACCATTCCTCTCACTCCAATCTTTTAGCCACACATTCAGTTCCTTACTTTGTTTGCCCTGAGCCAGTTTGTCCATGGCTCAGGTATTAATCCCGAGATTATCAGCTTGAAGTTTTGGTTTATTACTCTAGGTCTTGACCATTCATAATTTTGCAGCGGAACTTCCTCTTCAATCCTATCATTACCATTAATCCCTGACAACAGGATTCCTCTCCTCCCACTCCAACCCTGAGGAGAACGTGTGGCCTATGGGAGTGGTGGATGCAGGGATGCTTAATGATTTCCAAAGGAAATTCAGTATATTTGGGGAAGTAAACTTGCAGAACTAGTAAACCTGCAGCGTAAGAATGTGATTGACTGGATTACTGTACGAGGGGTGAATGCACTCAGTGAGCTGAATGGCCTCCCCTTCTTTGTTTCACTGAAGAGGAAGAGAACAGAATCTACCAATGGCTACAGCCATAACCTTATAATAGGGCAAGGACTTCATCATTTGTAACTACCAAAGTGATTATAACTTTTAAAATTTTTGTATGTTTGGCTCCTTCGAGCCTGGTGCTGAGTATCATTGCACAACATGTAATAATTCCAGATCATAAGTAAGGGCTAGCATTATCTCACTGTCTCTAGCCAGATACAGGCAGGCAGAGTGACCCTGAGCAAAAAGAATTGTTTGGAATGTACGGTTTTTCATAACGTGCCACTGTCCTGATTCTAGTGCTTCAATATGCAGCTTGTTTATGATAGCAGTTTGGGCCTCAGGAGGCGAATGCTGAGTTCTCCTGTAAACCTTCATGATATCTTCATTCTGTAACTGTCTACTGTGACTGCTGCATTTGACCTACCATGACAAGTCAGTCATACCCACCGTATTTTCATTTCCCTGGATGCTTGGCAGTTTAAATTTCTGTTTTTTCTGAGTCCTGAGATAGTGTCAGTCAAGTCTTTGAGCCAAGGCTCATTAGAAGGCTGGATTTAGTTCACTGTGACATCAAACTAAATCGCCATGTCATTCTTATCCTCCCTAGACCTTACCACTCGCACCCCCTTCCCCTCATACTCACATCTCTCCTCTGCGTTGCCCCACATAGCCAGTCTCTCTCTATCCACTATGTACTGCCCTTCAGAGCCATGATATAACAAGGGTAACACTTTAAAGTGAAAGTTTACAAGCAAACTATGGTCAAAAATGCATCAAATCTTAATTTTAAGCAATCCTGACTAATGAAAAATACAATGTATTTAAAAGCAAACTTCTATTCCTGTGAATGAAAAGCAGGATGAAGCCAAGCTGGCCAGTTCCCACCACATCAGTCTATTCTCGATCATCAATAAAGTGATGGAAGCAGTTGTCAAAAGGGCTACCAAATGGTACATGGAAAGGAATAACCTGCTCACTAATGCTTAATCTGGGGTTTGGCAGCTCCTGAGCCCATTTTATAGCCTTGGTCCAAACATAAGAGCTGAGCTTCAGAAGTGACAGGCTCATGACTGTCTTTGATATCAAGGCAACATTTGACAGACTATATCCTCAAGGAGCCCCAGAAAATTCGAGTCAATGGAAATCAGAGGTAAACTCTCTGCAAAATGGAATCATAATTAGAGCTAAGGTAAATGGTTGTAGTTGTTGGAAGTCAATCGTCTCAGCTTCAGGACAGCACTACAGGAGTTCTTCATGGTAATATCTCAGGCCCAACCATCTGCAGCTGCTTTGTCAATGACTTTCCCTCCATCATACTGTCAGAAGTGCATCTGGTCACCAATGGTTGCACAATGTTCATCATAATTCATGACTCCTCAGATAATGAAGCTGACCTTGTCCATGTACGGTAAAATTTGGACAACATTCAGATTTATGCTGATAAGTGGTAAGTAACGTTTGTGCCATACAAATACCAGGCAAAGAACATCTCTAACAACAGAGAATCTTGATATTTAATGCTATCACCATAGCTGAATCCCTCACTAAGAACATTCTGGAGATTATCATTGACCAGAAACTGAACTGGATCAGCGTATAAAAAGAGCAGGTCAGAGGCTTGGAATTCTGTGGAAAGTAACTCACCTCGTGTCTCCCCAATAGCTGTCCCCTATTTACAAAGCAGAAGTGTTGCACTTTCAACCTGTACACATGGATGCAGATCCAACAACACTCAACAATCTCAACACACCATCCAGGACAGACCAGTTTGTTTAATTGACACCCTCTCTGCCACCTTTAACATTGACTCCCTTCACCATTGACATATAATGCAGCAGTGAGTATTCATTTACAAGATGTACTGCATCAATTCAAGATGTACTGCTCCTTCGCAAGCCCCATTCAAACATGTGACCGTTACCACAGTGGCAGCAGATGCATGGGAACACTATTACCTGCTCATTCTCCTCCTAGCGACGTACGAACCTGACATTCCCTCACTGTTGTTTCATCAAAATCCCAGCAGCACAGTGGGTGTCCCTACACACCAAAAACTATGGCAGCTCAAGAAAACCACTTTTAAGGTAATTAGGGATGGGCAATATATGCCATGAACAATCTTTTTAAAATAGTTAATAATATCTTCAGCTGTTAAAACAAGCCAGTACTGCTGATAGACAGTGATGCCTGTTGAAACTGCAAGAATAATAGTCATTTTCCTAATCTATAGCAAATAGCTTGTCAATAAAAGCAGTTATCTCATTTTTTTCTCTCAGGGAAAGTTGCAGGCTTTTTCAAATTGAAATGTCTGAGGACTTTTAAATAACTTCAGATCATGTGCTAGAATTCCCATGCAATATTTTCTATCTTTGAATGTTCACAGTGATACAGATCACACCATGGTGTGTGGATGCAGCCCTTAATTTATTTTTTAACTGAAAGCACAAAAGCTGTCCTCATATTAAATCAGCTATACCGCCTACCCACTTCTGTGATGCATTCGCACAGGCACTCTCTCATTCCCACATAGAGTGCAGAAGCAAAATGGAACATTCTAGGAGACACCATCTACAATACCACACTCAATGCATGGGAAGCAAGAGCAAAAAAATTGGTGACTAATTCAGTGGTAACATCACTGTAATGAAACCTATCATTGACTACACTCTAGGTTTGCTCCCATTAAGCAGAAGTGGGATCTGAATGAGAAAATTCTGAATTCATTAACAGCTGTTCATGTTTTCTCTATTATAATGTCACATCTCCAACGTACATTTAAAAGAAATAAGTCATCAGTAGACACAATATAGTAGCTTTGATTCTAAAACACAAGCTTCCAACAGTCCCATTTTTAACTAATGCGACTAGATATGAAATTCTATGTTCTCTTAACAACAAGCAAAATACCACCTTGCTACATCAACTCTGAACTAAACTGTACTGTAGATAATTGAATCTCTGGAGGAAGGAATGATTAATGTCTCTCTTGCCATCATGAACATACAATCATGATAATGACATTTATTCAGTGATTCTGATTCTTAAAACAAAACACATTCGTGCCAGGTGCAAGAATTGAAGATTTACTCAATTTGCAGGTGTTTAAGAAGCATTCCTTATTTCTGACATAATTGCCATGATTTTTCCAGGTTTCATTGACTTTATTGTGGAGCCAACATTTTCCGTTTTGACTGACATGACCGAAAAGATTGTGACCCCCCTCATTGAAGAAGCGTCCCGCTCCAGTGCCAGTGGATTTCGGCGAGCCAGGTTAGTCAGAAACTAAGATTTGAGTCATCCAGTCACCCCAATAGTTGGCAATATTTCAAGAGCTGTTCACTTTTATAAATGATCTCCTGGCTGATGAAACAGAAGGGTATTCCTTCCCTTACAAGCCACTCTCCCAAATTACTGCTGAATTTGGTAAAATGAACCATTAACAGGCGTTCAATTTAAAGGAGCATGATTCTGCACTCTTAGGAACTGCTGTCATCAAGAGTGTGGAACTGGGGACAAAGGATGAACGCAGGCATGGAAAGGGACAGTTAAAGTGGAATGGGGGAACTTCCACCCTGATCTGACTGATTTTTAAATGAAAGCACCCAGGACGTCTGCCTCAAACTGTTCGGCCCTGTTTAAATAACCAGATTGGACTCTGATTTACCACTGGGGTCCCAGTTTAAATTGAGATGTAAATGGGTTTGCAATGGTGAACATCTGGCAAATTAACCCCGTGGAGGACTGTATTTCAGCAAGGTAAATTAGAAACATCGTGGCGTTTTCTTATTGCTTTAAAGGAGCAAGCAGCCTCCCTGTAAGGCAGAGGTTCCTGCTGAGTTTGGGTACGAACCCAAGTGGCTTTGAGACATGGGTCAGTTATTTAGCCAGACCCTGCACAAACACAGAATATTATTTAAAATTGAGGCTTACCCATCAGTGAAAATCATGGTGCGTAGACATGAGAACATAGGAAAAGAGGAGCAGGAGGAGGCTGTTTGGGCTTTTGAGCCTGCTCTGAAATTGAATGAGATCTCCCTGATCTAATTGTGGCCTAACCTCACTCTCCTGACTGCTTCATAAAATTTGACTTCCTTGGCAATCAAAAATCTGTCTCACTCAGCCTTGAGTAAATTCAATGACCTAGCTTCCACTGCTCATTGGGGAAGAGAATTCTAAGCACCAAAAGTCCTCAGAGAAAAAATTTTTCTTTATCTCCATCTGAAAAGGGAGCTCCAAATTAATGCCCAGTAAATTTCTAGCAGTGTCCCACTTGCCTGCGTGTGAATGAAGACTGAGCGCATTTAAGTGACTTGATCAACATCAGTCAAATCTGTTCGAGACTGAGTATTTGCAAACTAACATTGGATCACATTCTTAAAAAAAAAAATTTGGTAATGCTTATAGTGACATAACTCTATAAAAGAGTTTAAGTTATGCACTATCAACAATAAGCAAAATGAAGCATAATTTAACATGAGGCATCTTCATTCTAAAACTGAGTTATATTTTGTAGAGCTTGTTATTAATCACAGCAATTCTATTCACCAATCTGTTCTCACACATTCATATAACACTTGATTTCTAAGCCATAGCACAAGCTTAATAGCTCATTTCTAAATCATTGGCCTCAATATTAACACTTCCGACCACACAACAAGCAGGAGAGGTTCAGTGGATTAAGGAGTTATGCATGGGAAACCTTACCCCATAAATCAGGCATTTACCACCATTTTCAAAGACAATGAATTGTAAGCCTTTCCCAGGCCCCACCGTGAAGACAGAACACCCATCGACATATTTCAAATCAGGGTCCTCCACAGTAGCTGGAAGACAGATTTAGAACTTCCCGCTGTGCTAGCTAACACAACAGTGAAGTTAAAGTGGGAGCTCCAGGTTCCTTTTTTTAAACAGTCCTTCTGATAGTCCAGGCAAAACAGAGTGTTCAGCCCAAACCCTTCAAGGAATTTTTCAGTGTTTCTGCTTCTAATCCTGAGCCTCCCTCTCCAGACTCAACTGCAACATCTCCCTCACTCCTCTCCCAAACTTAGGCCAGTGCCCACCCCGTACCCCCACCCCTCCTCCAACTCTGACAGCAGGCTATTGCCTCCAGCTTTGATCACCGGCCTTTCCCTTAAATTTTTATTGGTTCTAAGTTCTGTCTCAACAGGCCTCCTGCCATTCTTGTTACACCCTACCTAGCAACCAGTACTATATATTAAGTATGGCAGTACCTTTGGTCATTTTATGCCTCAACTGTACTCTTCAACATTTGTCATAAATGTCAGGCCAGTATGTTTACTGGAATCTAATATTAACCTAGTCATTTTCATATGTCCAGTGTGCACAGTATTTCATCTACTGAAGTGAAACGGACAAACTTGAAAAATATACTGTCTGAAGGAAATTCTTCTATGAATTCTTCCCTGCTTGCTGTGGATATGAAGAACTTTAAAAGTATCTGGAGTGAAATATTGCAACAAAACCGTGAAAAATGGAAAGCATTACATGCAAAAGGTAAGTGGATGGTGAATGCATTTACTACTTAGTGACATATCAAACTTAATTCACTATCATATATAATGTACAACTGAAGTACTGAGATCTTGTTGCAAGCTGATTTCACACAATTAACGTTTACTTTCACGCTCAGGAATTGCAGCTGACTGTTCTGTCTAAGAGTTTGCCAGCTCAAGTGAAGTCCTGAAACTATTGGTGTCAGTCAGTCCATCAGGAGCAGTGTCCATCTGTCCTACTGCTATTGAACCAGGCATACACAAAGTTTTACAAGTATTTTCTGGAAGTTATTCTGCCCAACAGGAAGTGTGAATTTGCCACCTTAAAGTAGTCAAAGAAATCTTTTCCAAGTGAGCCACAGGAAACGTTCCCAATTTTGCCAATACCACCAGGAGAAAACAACATTGAAAATTTGGCTTCTCCTAGTCCTGATTAATTTCCTTGTTACTTTGGCCATTCCTCCAGCCTCGTAGTTAAAAATTGCATTTCAGTTCAGATGGTAATACCAGGATCCAACATGTGTATGTTAACAGAGACACTGTCAACTTTAGGAGGAGTACCTTGTTGTCTGCTCAGTTAAGCAGGATACATTTATGACAGATCAACCCTTGCTAGTTCTAATATGTGTAAATCAGCCAGGAGGTTTTCATTGCCAATGGCTTATCAGGGTTTGATCCGTGGATAGGGCCAATTTGTCCTCAAGAAGAAGAGATTTCATATGGCCGTCTCTTGGCCCAGCATGGCAATCTCTTGGCCTAGCATGGCCATCTCTTGGCCCAGCATGGCAATCTCTTGGCCCAGCGTGGCAATCTCTTGGCCCAGTGTGGCCATCTCTTGGCCCAGCGTGGCAATCTCTTGGCCCAGCGTGGCCATCTCTTGGCCCAGCGTGGCAATCTCTTGGCCCAGCGTAGCAATCTCTTATCTTGTCGTCCTCTCAGCCCAGATGGTTTGTCAAAAGAGATTGCCATGCTGGTCCAAGAGATTGCCATGCTGGACCAAAATATGGCCTTGCTGAGGGCAAGAGTCGAGTCTGTGCTGAGGCTGTGAGTTTGAGTTTGTGTAATTCAATGCAGTGGGCCTTCTTTCCAACCTGCCTTCACATTCAGCAGCCTCCACATTTGGTCCAAGTTTGCCTTGCCAGACTCTCAGAGAACTGAAGATTCACAGAATCAAAATGGGTAATTTCTCCTAGGTGTTTTTTGCAAAATTGGGCATTGTCCCAGCTCCACACCTGACTTGCTACCAGAAACCAGGACCAAATCTCCACAGAAACACTGGATGGAAGCAGCAAGTGGAACTTACGCAAATTTACCTGTGGTGGTAAAATTACCCGGAGTTAGCAATAGAGTGCAATTCCCACTCACCCCATTTCTGATGCCCCCGCAACAAACGTTAGTGTTCTTTGATTGTGACATGGGGAAAAAAGATTTTTAGTTTATTATTAATTCACTATATTGTGAACCAGTCCACACCCACTTCAAATATATCAAGGAGATAGCCTAGACCCTAACTTTGATCCTATTTAAAGGCAAGTGTAAGGTGCTGTGTTCCAGATGTAATTCGATTCATTACACTACTTGGCTTTAAGCAAAACACACTTTAATCTTACCCTACAATTAAAATAGAAACAAAAGAAAGAAGAACTGGTAAAGCTTTAACTCTATTAGAAAACCTAACAGAATAATAGATTATTTAACTACTAAACAGCAACTGTTCCAACACTGTAACATCCATAAATAGACACTCTGCAAAGGCAAATTCAAAAAAACTGGATTGTCTCACATGTGGTTCTGGTAGCAGAGAGAAAATTCTGTTAGAGAAAAAGAGCTAACTTAAAAACACCAACAACTGCGGGAAGCTAAACTAAAACCCTCGTTCTGTGGAAGCTTGAGCCCATCCATTCATGCTGCTTCTATTGTTACAACTTTAAAAAAATAACACAAGGCCTCACAAGCAGTTTACTTTATTGGTTTCGAATAGACAGCTTGATGCCTTGGTCTTAAACCCTCTCTTCAAAATAAAAGGATAAAATGCACCTCTCAAAGCCATAGTATCAACACAACCTGGACAGAGTTTCTTAACATGAACGCCACCTACAGAGAGACTGAGAAATGTAGGAACAAAGGTACAGCATAAATGGGTGCAATTATGACTTTATGGTTAAAATAAGTTAATATTTGATAAGTAAATAATGTTCACAAATGCTCTAACAATGCCGCTATATTTTGTTTGTTTTATTAGATACTGAAGAAAAAGCTAGAAAAGAAGCTGAAGAAAAGGAAAGAGCAGAGGCCCAGGCAGCTCTTGAGAAGAAAGGGCTTCGGATTTACAGAGAACAAATGGCGTCACAGGAAAAGGAAAATGAAGAAAACAAAAAAGACTGGAGAACGAGTTTCATCTCGAATTCTAAAAAGGATGTAAGCTTTTGGAAACCTGAGAAAGGAACTGGCTCTCTGTCAGAAGGCAGAGCACGTCTTATGCAGAATGGTGAGTCAAGCTTCTTTACATTTGCGTGCTCAAATCTGAGATTCTTGTACTTCCAGCCTCTTAGCACAAACATTCACAATGCAGCAGGAAGTCATTCAGCCCATTATATTTGCACCTGCTGTGGGATGCTGGATAATTAGTACCACCACTCTGTTCTTTCCCACTATTTCTATATTTCAGGTATTCGAACCACTGAACTTTTGATATGCATTAATGACCTGGACTGTAGGGGGCCTTTCTTCAACTGTGCAAATTACAAACTGGAAATATAGTGAAGAATGAGAAGGATAATCACAGCCCTCAGGAGGACATAAATTGGTGTAATGTTCAGAAGCTTGGCTGATGCAATTTAATGCAGATTACCATTCAATCAACTTCTGTTCTTCCCTGGCTCACAACAACATGTTTAAAGAAAGCACAAGATATTTGATGGAGCATTGAATTAAACAGAATTTATTGATTATGTATATGTGATTGATCCAACTAAATAAGGAGGGTTTGATTATATGGAGCCTTTAAGCGCAGCGTGTGGTTGACCGAATTTGGTGGAATACGAGATTTTCATGTCTGTCAGCAGATTGAGATGCAGAGATTAAGCTTGCAGTGTTTTTGTGATGTGTTGAGCCTCATGCTGTTCTATGGTAGATTTGTGCTTGTAATTCTTTGCAATGCCATGAATACTTATTAACATTTTTTAAAAATTATGTCATACTGTCAAGGTAATGTCAGCGGCGAATAAGATTGTTGAGGCACCAAGATCGCCTCAGAGTACGTGTGTAATTGTGCAGGTTTGTCTGAGGTTCAACAGTTTGCCTTGTTAAACTCTGTGGCACATGAAAGGCAGGGTGGGGGGCAGAATAATAGCAGCTTGCATGGAGACTCAGGACTGGAAAGGACATGTCTTTAGTGAGCAAGGCGTAAGTGGAAGGGAAGGGTTGGGGTTCCGTAGTATGGAGGAATGGAAAGGGGAGCCAAGGAAACACAATGCCATGATATTGCATATATCTATGATCAGATAAGTATGCACCTTTAAGGGAATCAAGTGTTGACAGCAGTGTGATGTAATGTCATGTGATGTTCTTGTATAAATGTATCACCTCCAGCTTGAATGGTGACTGTTATACATGGACTGAATAACTTCCCTGATGAATTACAAGCAGCTCGGGCCCAATCATTCCAGTGTCTGTTTGTTCTCAATAAGAATCCAGTCTCAGTATTCATGTTACCAAATTTCACATAACAGCACAAAAGAACACATCACACAGCATAGGGTTAGGACTTGGTGGTGTGAAGTGGAAAGGGCCTAGAGTCTCGGGTTGGTGGGAACAGTCAGTCAGAGCAACCTACTAAAAGGACATGAGCACATGCGTTAGGACCAGGGTGGGGCACTTGGCCCCATAATTGTGTTCTGCCGCTAAGATCATGGCTGATCTGATTACTTCACATTCCCACCTTTCCTCCATAATGTTCCTTCCCCATGTTTATGAAGAACCCATCTATGTCTGCCTCAAAGACTCTTCTTCAACCACCTTTTGAGACAACATAGAACATAGAACATTACAGTGCAGTACAGGCCCTTCGGCCCTCGATGTTGCGCTGACCTGTGAAACCAATCTGAAGCCCATCTAACCTAAACTATTCCATTATCATCCATATGTTTATCCAATGACCATTTAAATGCCCTTAAAGTTGGCGAGTCTATTACTTTTGCAGGCAGGGCATTCCACGCCCTTACTACTCTCTGAGTAAAGAACCTACCTCTGACATCTGTCCTATATCTATCACCCCTCAATTTAAAGCTATGTCCCCTTGTGCTAGCCATCGCCATCCGAGGAAAAAGGCTCCCACTGTCCACCCTGTCTAATCCTCTGATCATCTTGTATGTCTCTATCAAGTCACCTCTTAACCTTCTTCTCTCTAACGAAAACAGCCTCAAGACCCTCAGCCTTTCCTCATAAGACCTTCCCTCCATACCAGGCAACATCCTGGTAAATCTCCTCTGCACCCTTTCCAATGCTTCCACATCCTTCCTATAATGCGGTGACCAGAACTGTACGCAATACTCCAAGTGCGGCCGCACCAGAGTTTTGTACAGCTGCAACATGACCTCAAGACTCCAAAACTCAATCCCCCTACCAATAAAACCTAACATACCGTATGCCTTCTTAACAACGCTATCAACCTGGGTGGCAACTTTCATTGATCTATGCACATGGACACCGGGATCTCTCCGCTCATCCACACTACCAAGAATCTTACCATTAGCCCAGTACTCTGTATTCCTGTTACTCCTTCCAAAGTGAATCACCTCACACTTTTCCGCATTAAACTCCATTTGCCACCTCTCAGCCCAGCTCTGCAGCTTATCTATGTCCCTCTGTAACCTGCACATCCTTCCGCAGTATCCACAACTCCACCGACTTTGGTGTCATCCGCAAATTTACTAACCCATCCTTCTACACCCTCATCCAGGTCATTTATAAAAATGACAAACAGCAGTGGCCCCAATACAGATCCTTGAGGTACACCACTAGTAACTGAACTCCAGGATGAACATTTCCCATCAACCACCACCCTCTGTCTTCTTACAGCTAGCCAATTTCTGATCCAAACCGCTAAATCACCCTCAATCCCATGCCTCCGTATTTTCTGCAATAGCGTTCAAAGACTCAGCATAGTCCTGCAAGTACTTTTTTGAGGGAAATAAATCTGTCATCCTTCTGAGATCTGATCGATCTGTAACTCAGGACACACAGTGATGTGGTTGACTTTTAACTGCCTTCTGAAAGGGCCTAGCAATGCACTCAGTTGTATCAAGCTGCAAGGAACTTGTAGACAAAGGATTGAAACCAAATGAATCACTTGCATCAACCTAGGCATGGGAAATGAAGACAGCAAATACAGTCCTGTTGATACTGCAAAGTCTGCCATCACTAACATCTAGGGACTTGCAGTAAAATTGGGAAAGCTGTTGCACGGACCATTCAAGGAATACCCTGCCATAGTAATCCTCATGAAATCATACACTGCAATATACCAGACACCACAATCACCACCCTTGGGTCTATCGTGACCCTAGCATGTGGCACAGTGGTATACTGTTGGGAAGGAAATTTCCTGGAAATCATTAACCCTGGACCCCATTAAATATTATGGCATCAGGTCAAACATGACAGGGAAACCTCATGCTCATTACTACCTACTGCTCATCCCACCCCTTCAGCTGATGCATCTGTACCCCTCCATGTTGATTACATCTTAAAGGCAGCACTGAGAGTGGCAAGAACACAAAATGTACTCTGGGTGGGGGACTTCACCAAGATTAACTTGGTGGCATTACTACTGACAGCACTGACTGAACACTAAAGGACATGACTGCGCACTGGGTCTGTGGCAGAAAGAGAGGGAAACAGCAAGAGGGAAAAATTTACGTGACCACACCCTCACCAATCTACCTGCTGCAAATGCATCTCTCCGTTGTAGTATCCACAGTCCTTGTGAAGATAATGTCCCATCTTCACATTGAGAATATCCTCCATCATGTTTTGTGGCACTATCACCGTGCTAAATGGGACAGACTTTGAACAGATCTAGCAACCCAAGACTGGGCATCCATGAGGTGCTGGGGGTCACCATCATCTGCAGAACTGTATTCAAATATTATCTGTAACTTCGTGGATTAGCATATCCCCACTCTATCATTACCATCAAGCTGGGAGACTGAACCTGGCTCAATAGAGAATGCAGGATGCCATGCCAGGAGCAGCACCAGGCATAACTAAAATGAGGTGTCAACCTGGTGAAGCCAAAGCATAGGACCTACTTCAATGTAAAATGGCAGAAGCATCCCATAGTCAGAGCTAAGTGATCCCCCAAGCAGTGGATCACTTATAAGTTCTGCAGTCAAGTCATGTCCAATCATCAGTGGTAGTAGGTATTTAAACAGCTTGCTGGAGGTAGAACCTCTACAAATATCTCCATCCTCAATCAGTGCAAAAGACAAAGCTGATACATTTGCATCCATTTTCAGCTAGGAGTGCTGAGTGGATGATTCATCTCAGACTCCTCCAGAGGTGCCCAGCGTCACAAATGCCAGTCAGCATCCAACTGAATTCACTGCATAGGATAGCACAAAATCGCTGAAGATACTCAATACAGTAGCTATGGGCCTTGACAACATTGTTCAATAGTGCAAAGACTTGTGCTCCAGAACTACCTGTTCTAGTACAGACGTAACATGGATATCCATGAGACAATATGGAACATTGTCCTGTGCACAAAAAGCAGGACAAATCCGACCTGTCCAATTACTGCTCTTTCTGTCTCCTCTCCATCACCCACAGTGATGGAAGGGAAAACCAACAGCATTATCAAGTGACACTTCAATAAAATATCTGCTCACTGATGCTCGGTTTGTGCTTTGACAGGGGCACTCTCCTGACCTCTTTCCAGCTTTTATCCAAACATGGATGGAAGAGCTGAACTTGAGGTAAGCTGAGAGTGACCGCTTTTGACATCAGGCCAGTATTTGACAGTTTGGCATCAAAGAACTCTGGATAAACTAGAGTCAATGGGAACCTGGGGAATGACTCTTCATTGGTTGCAGTCATACCTAGCCACGAGAATGAGGTTGTTGGACGTCTGTCACCTCAGCATCAAGATATCACTGCAGGAATTTGTTATGAAAATTTCCAAGTATACAGGTTTTCTTTAATAACAGAACTGATGAATAATACACAAGATTTTTTTTTAAAAAGCAAGAAACCTAAAATAGAAGGCAGTTAGAAAAATCTTAAACCAAACAGTTTCGACCTGTTTTTGCTTTCGGTTGTTGAAGTTGGGTTTGGCAGTGAAACTGCATGATACAGCTGTCTTTCTGCTACTGTAAAAGTTAGAGTTCGCTTTCTGCTGTGAGATTCATGCTTTCAGTTTTTCCTTTCCCTTGGACTGGTGAAGGAAATCTGTTTTGCTGAATGTGCTTTTTCCCAAGGGTATGTTGCTATATTGGAACATTTCAAAGAATCATAGAATCCCTACAGCGCAGAAACAGCCATTCGGCCCAACAAGTCCACACCACCCCTCCGAAGAGCATCCCACCCAGACCTATTATCCCACTCCTGATTTCCCATGTCTAACCCAAACATCCCTGAACACTATGGGCAATTTAGCATGGCCAATCCACCTAGCCTGCACATCTTTGGACTGTGGGAGGAAACCAGAGCACCTGAAGGAAACCCATGCAGACACGGGGAGAATGTGCAAACTCCACACAGACAGCCACCTGAGGCTGGAATTGAACCCAGGTCCCTGGCGCTGTGAGGCAGCAGTGCTAACCACTGAGCCACTGTGCTGCTTTCAAAGCAGGGCTCATCTGGGACTTGAACCCAGGCCCTCTCATACCCGGAGCGAGAATCATACCCCTAGACCAACGAGCCAACGCTGTTTGACCGTGACTAGTAGTTAAGATATAAGTATTATTTTGTTCAGTATTTTCATAGAATTAAAGTTATGCCATATCTTTATTTGCATTTTAACTGTGGTTTAAGCACATAAAGCCTAACAATCTGACGAATTGAATCACATCTGGAATGCAACACCTTACTCTTGCCTTTAAATAAAAGTTTGGGTGTAGGCTATCTCTGTGATATGTTTTGAGGGTGTTTGGTCTGGTCGATAACAAATTGGGTGCTTGTCTGAGATCAAAGTCTCTAATGTCAGGTTAGGTTAGGATTATTGGATTCATAGAAAGTGAATGGCGAGTGTTGTTGTTCTCTTTTCAGTTGTTGTATTTGGTTGGTTCAAACATGGTGTGCCTTGTGTAATAATAGCTCTTTCAGGGGCAGAGAGTTTCCTGAATGTGGAAAAAGTCACTTGAGGTGATTGACAGAAGGTGAGTAAGAAAGAGCTTTTGGAATTGATAGGCAAATTGAGTTTGAGGTTGTCTGTACACGTGAAGAAACAGGAGGGAATTGCAAGAAATGCAATCGGAATAATTGGAAATGTCTAAAATTCGATTGCAAATGAAAAAGAGCTTGAATGTTAACAGGAAATGAAACAGTTTGAATTATGATTGAAAGCTGAAGAAAAAGAAAATGCAAGAACAGCTCTAGCAGAATAAAGGGATAAAAAGAGGCAAGAAAAAGATAGAGAGAAGAAAGGGAGATAGAGCGAACTTTTGAGCTTTGGAAGTTGGAACTGAAGAGTGAAAGACAGATTAAAATAGCAGAGGTAGAGGTGAAGGATGGGATTAGTGATGAGTACAGTGACAGAGAGCAAATCCAATGTGGCTAAAGACCAGGTGATAAGGACAGTGATGGAGAGGAAATCTATTGTAGCCAAAGGCCAGCTGGGGATCTGCTTTAATATGTGGAAGCATTACCAAGGTTTGATAAGAAGGACGTAGAAGCCCTTTTTCATTTCACTTGAGACAGTGGCTAAACACATGAAACAGCCACTAGCCATGTGGATATTGTTGATCCAAACAAAGTTGGTCGCTAAAGCTAGTAAGGTATTTGCTTCACTATCAGAGGAGGTATTTGGGGAGTATGATGAGGTGAAAAATGCCATCTTAAGTGCATATAAACTAGTGCCAGAAGCCTACACGCAACATTTTAGGAATCTAAGGAGGGAACTTGGTTAAATGTACCGAGGGTTTGAAAGATCAAACAAAGTAACTTTGATAGGGAATGACGGCATTGAAAATTGGTCAAACTTGTGACACTCTTAAGGAGACAATTATTTCTGAGGAATTCAAAAATTCACTTCCTGAAGTAGTGAGAACTCACGTGGAAGAGCAGAGGGTTAAAACTGCAAGATTAGCAGCAGAAATGGCAGATGGTTATGAGTTGGTTCATAAATCAGAGTTTAGCTTCTGACATCAATTTCAATCTGTGAGGGATAGAAACTGTGGAAAAGAGAAATCCTCAAGTGGAAAGGGAAAATAAGATCCCATTGAAGATAGTAAAGGTAGTTTACCACAGGGTAAGAATCCAACCAGTGAGCAGGGAAGAGAAGTAAAAAGAATCTCAGCTGTTTCCACTGTGATAAAGTAGGCCACATGAAGTCGCAGTGTTGGTGGTTTAGAAAAAGCACTGGGAAGCCCGATGTGGGAAAACAGGATGAGCTAATCGGTTTTGTTAAAGTGGCAAGGGAAAGCACAAGGGAAGCTGAAAAGCTGCAAAAGAATGTACAACCTGGCCAGGGGTTGGTTGGTACGAAAGTGTCAGATCTCTATAAAGAATTTCCTTGCACGGGTAAGGTTCACTCATGTATGCCAGGATTAGTAGGTAAAGAAATTAAGATTTTAAGAGATACAGGGGCAAGTCAATCTTTAATGGTGAGAGATGAGAGGATATGTAATTCAGAAGGAGTATTGTCAGAAAAGGTGGTAATATGTGGGATTGATGGTGAGAAGACTAATGCTCCATTATATAAGGTGAGATTGGAGAGTCTGGTGAAGATTGGTAAGTGATGGGAGTAGTAATAGAGGAATTCTACTTTTAGGAGATACAGTTTATTCTCGGTAACGGTACAGCTGGATCACAGGTGGAAGTGATGCCTACTGTGGTTGAAAAACCAGTGGATAATCAAACAACTGAGGTGTTACAGGAAGTATATCCTGGGATTTTTCCTGACTATGTGGTAGCAAGGTCACAAAGCCATAGGTTGAAACAGGAAGAGAAATCAAAGGGTAAAGATAAGGAAGGTGAAGTTCACTGATCAGAAACTACGTTTGCTCAAATGGTTGAGAAAAGAATCAAGAGCAGGTTGAGGACAAAGTGGATATATTTTGTTCAGAGAAATTAGCTGAGTTACAACAGAAAGAAGAAAAAAATGTAAACAGTTGTATCAAAAAACATGCGCAGAAGAAGAATCTGAGTATAACCCAGAATGTTACGAAGTTAAAATATGAAGTGTTGATGATGGAATGGAGAGCATCACATACTCAGGCAGATGAAAAATGGGCAGAAGTTCAACAAACTGTATTACTGGTGGGTTATAGAGGGGAAATGTTGCAGGCAGCACATGAATTACCAGTGGGAGGTCTGAGAGTAAGGAGAACATAAGCCAAAATACAAGAATATTATTATTGATCTGGACTGCATAAGGATGTGGTTGAATTTTGCTGGACATGTCACATGTGTCAGGTAGAAGGAAAACCTCAGGCAGTGATAGAACCAACATCCTTAATACCCCTTCCAACGTTTGAGAAACATTTTACAAGGGTCTTAATTACTTGTGTAGGACCTCTCCCTAAAACAAAAAGTGGGAATCAGTACTTGTTGATCATAATAGGTGTATCGACTATATTTCTACAGGCCATTCCATTTTGCAGTATCATGGCTAAAAGGATGATAGAAGAGTTTCTCTTTTTTTTTTAACTAGATAAGGACTACCCACAAAGATACAATTGGATCAAGTATAAAATCTTACATCAAACTTTTTCAAGGAAATTATGGATAGCTTTGGAATAAAACAATTAAATTGGACAATGACACAATTCTCAAAAATTGAGATAAATTATTGAGTTACCTTCTAGAGGAAAATCAAAATGACCTGAAAGAGTTATAATCACATGGAGAGATATGTGGGAACAAGCTGGGCATTACTAAATTGATTATACATGATGTAGTTATAGGAAATTTTGTTCCAATTAAGCAACATCCTTATAGGCTTAACTCTGTAAAATTGGCACAGTTTCAAAAAGAAATTGAAAGCATGTCAAAGGTGACATATTTAAAGTTTTCAAGAAGATTTGTAGCTCGGGTTGTGGATGAGGTTGTAGACTTGCTGGCTGAACCTGTGGGTTTGGTTACAAACATTTCGTTACCCTGCTGGGTAACACCGTCAGTGTGTCTCCGGTGAAGCGTCGGTGTTCTGTCCCACTTGTTATTTATATGTCTCGGTTTGCTGGGGTGGTTGGCATCACTCCCGGTTCTGTTTCTCAGTGGTTTGTACACAGAGTCTAATTCAATGTGTTTGTTGTTGGAGTTCCGGTTGGAATACCAGGACCCCAGGAATTCCCTGGTGTGTCTCTGTTTGGTTTGTGCGATTACTCATGTGTTGTCCCAGTCGAATTTGTGCCTCTCGTCCATGCGTGAAAATTGGTGATATCTCTTGGTGGTTAGTTGGTGTCAGTTTTCTCCCGGTTTGGCCTATGTACTGTTTCTCACAGTCCTTGCGTTGTATTTTGTGTATTACTCCAGTTTTGCTAGTTTTGGGTATGGGATCCTTTACGTTCGTCAGTAGCTGTTGTAGGGTGATTGTCAGTTTGAGAGCTACTCTGATACCTAGGGGTCTGAGTAGTCTTGTGGTCGTCTCTGATATGTACCTGATGTATGGTAGGGTGATTAATGAGTCTGGTTATGTTGTGGTCTGTCTCAGAGGTAATGGCAGATTGTGCTTTTTGGGTATCCATTCCTTTTGAAGACCCCGTACAGCTGCTCCTGTTCTGCTTTGCGTAGTTCCGGGTTGCTGCAGTGTGTTGTGGCTAATTTAAATAGTGTCCTGATGCAGCTCTGTTTGTGGGCATTGGGATGTTGCTAGTGTAATTGAATATTTGGTCCATATGTATGGTCTTTCCATATACGCTACTCTGGAGTTCCCCGTTGTTTCTGCGTTCTACCATTATGTCCAGGGAGGGTAGTCACTTGTTCTTTTCTTCTTTTGTGAATTTTATCCCAGTGAGTATGTTGTTTATATATCAGTGGGTTTCTTCTAGTTTGGTGCGTTTAATAATTACAAAGGTTTCACCTACATACCAGATCCAAAGTTTGGGTTCTTTAATGGGGAGCGCTGTCTGTTCTAGCCTTTGCATTACTGCTTCTGCAATCATTCCTGATATTGGGGATCCTATTGGTGTGCCATTGATTTGTTTATAAATGCTGTTGTTGAAGTTGAAGTCGGTTGTGAGGCACAGATCAAGTAGTTTCATGGTGGTGTCCTTATTGATATTGTTGGTGTCTTGGGTTGCCTGCTTACATTGCTGGGTTATCCAGTGTACGAACCACTGAGAAACAGAACCAAAAGTAATATCAACCACCCCAGCAATAACAAGCAGGACAGAACACCAACATTTCACAGGAGATGCACTGACCATGTTACCTCGCAGGGTGGGGTAGAGGGGAGAAAACAGGGAACTACAAACAAGTCAATTTGACATCAGTCATTAGGTAAATATTAGAATCTATTATTTAAAAAGTCTTATTAATGCATTCAGGAAATCATAGATCAGAAAATGTAAGCAACAATGTATGAGAGTGAAGTTGTGTTTGACAAATTTGCTAGACTTCTTTGAGGAGGTAACTTGTAATGTACATAAAAGGGAACTAGTAGTTGTTATATACATGAATTTTCTCAAGCCACCCAATAGGTTGTCACACAAATGCTTTTAAGCTGAGAAAAGCCTCATGGGACTGGGATGGGGGATTGGTTAATGGACAGTCGGCATAAATGTGACATTTGCAAGTTGCCCGGCTGTAATTAGTGGAGTGCTGTAAGTGTAGAAGCCTCAGCTGATTAGAATCTGCATGGGTGACTCCTATTAGCAATGACAGATTGCTAACTCAGCGAAGGAGACTGAAAGTAACATATCTTAGTTTGCTGATGACAACAAGTTAGGTGGGAATGCAAGCTGTGAAGAAGACACAAAGAGGCTGTGCCATTAAGAGTAGCAACAAAAGAACGCTTTTTAAAAGGGTGTGAAATTTTTAAATACTGATGATCAGAGATATTTTGATATACTCTTACAAGGAATGTTAGAAATTAGCTTGCAGGTACTTCTGTTTAGGGGTGTAAGTATTTGAGCGGGGTTAATAGAGAGGAGGGCATTAAACAGTATCCAATATGATATCCCAGGGGCAGCTTTGAATCTTGAAGGAGTAAGACCTATCAATGAGGTCTCCCTCACAGTCTTCTTAATAATATCTATCATACCACTGTAGCTTGTACCTAGTTGCTGTCATTGTATCTTGTTTAAGACAAGAACTTCATCTTATTAGAGTGCCAAGTGGTTTTCCTCTACCACACTGGACGAGAAAGTACTGTAGGTCCCTACCCTGAATGAGAATAGCGGCAGCAAATCCATCAGATGAGCTGTGGGGTGGATCAATCATATAGCAGGTGCAGCAATTAGGATTATAAATTACATGTCGATTTTATTACAAGGTGAGTGGGGAGCAAGCAAAAGAAAGTCTTGGTACAGAGACCACAAGGTGTAGAGCTGTATGAACACAGCAGGCCAAGCAGCATCAGAGGAGCAGGAAAGCTGACATTTCGGGTCCGGACCCTTCTTCAGAAATAGGGGAGGAGAAGGGGGTTCTGAAATAAATAGGGAGAGAGGGGGAGGCGGATAGAAGATGGATAGAGGAGAAGATAGGTGGAGAGGAGATAGACAGGTCAAAGAGGCGGGGATGGAGCCAGTAAAAGTGAGTGTAGGTGGGGAGTTAGGGAGGGGATAGGTCAGTCCAGGGAGGACGGACAGGTGAAGGAGGCGGGGATGAGGCTGGTAGGTAGGAGGTTGGGGTGGAGTTGAGGTGGGAGGAGTGGATAGGTGGGAGTACAATTCTTGATACAATTGTTCAGGGTTTTGGTAAGTTGGCACCTTGAGTACAGAATGAATTTTTGGTCTCTATGCGAAGGACAGATATACTTCCTTTGGAGGTGCTACACCAGTGGTTCACAAGACAAGTTCCTGGGTGGGTAAGATTGTCCATTTATAGGAGACTGGGCAGGTCATGTCCCTGTTCTCTGGGGTTTAGAATACAGAACCTGACCGGGTAGACACTGAAAAGTTGTTCCATGTCCAGGGGAATCCGGAACTCGGGGTCACAGCCTTGGGGTATGGATTTGATCATTTGTGACTGAAATGTGGAGGATTTTCTTCACTCAACGGGTTATGATACTTTAAAATTTTCTCCTCCGATGATTGTGAATGCTCTTTCACTTGGTATAATAAGGCCTGGAAGAGACGAATTTTTGATCTCCCAGGGAATCATGTGATATGGGCAGCTGGCAACAAAGTGGAGTTGTGGCAGAAGAAACTGCTGTAACATTCTGTTTGCTGCTGTTTTTTATATTCTTATTTCTCCATTATTGTGGCTTTGCTTATGTTAATTTTAGTGAGTTCCTATTCCAGTTCTGGTTTCTTGTAGATTTCCAACCTGCTAATTTCCTCTATTAGAAATGAAATCTCTCCTCTGTTGTAAATGCAATCAAAATCAATTATTCAAGATGTCTACAGTTTCTTCATTTTCATTCATGGTGTCACTGTTATCAGTTTATAAAAGGCAAAAATTGTTCCTGAACAGTCTTTTATTTTGAATACAATTGTAAGAAAAAGTGTTCTGGTTATATCCTTTCCGAGCTTTTTCTGCATGCTCCCTTTTTGTAGCTCCTATTTTCATTACATCTTTTCCATTCTTCAGTATCAGTGATTTTTGTTTACATTTTGGTCTGTTTTCTCTTTTAGTTTTATGTTGGCTGTTACTGTTGTTTACATTAATTGTTCTGAAAGAATTAATAAAAAGTTGCACAAAGCTCCACTCAATTTGATGATCTTACAAAGCCTTTGGATGGAGAATCAGGCAGTCTAGCATGGGGTTCCCATTGCGATAGACATATCACCTTTGGCTCCTGTACGTAACAATTATGCTTAATCAGTTCATGTATATGTATTATTGCTATGATATAATAAACCACACTTTGTTATGTAAGACAAGTTCCTCCACTTCACCAGTGGTCAATCCTCCACCACTGATACCACTGATGATTATGATGTGGAGCTGCCGGTGTTGGACTGGGGTAGACAAAGTCAGAAATCACATGATACTTCACATCCAAGTCCACTTCACCTGACAAAGGAGCGGCGCTCAGAAAGCTTGTGATTTTAAATAAACCTATTGGACTATAACCTGGTGTCATGTGACTTCTGACTTTGATAATTAGACGGCCCTCAGACTCAGCATAAAAAGGAAGACCTTGCCAGCAAGTTACTCCAGATGCAAGCCACCAGCAGGTGTCACCCAGAACCCAAATGACATTTAGGTCTTTAGTCATTGTGCTTTTCTTTCTATAAAGTATAGCTCTTCTTCTTTGATGCATTAAATTATTTATTGAACACCTCTTATTGATCTTTTACTGTTTTTACCCATTAAAAGATTTATTCAGTTCACTGTTGTTTTGCATTGAAGTCAACATTATCTAACTTTCACATCTTAATTGCAGTTAGACATTTCTCTCTTTCAAACATCAGATTGAAACCGAATGATGTGCTGAGCAATCAACTTTCTTTCCAGTCTCAATTGTTCTTAGTGGTTCCCCTCTCCTCAGATACAAATCTCCCTCTCTTGTAAATTTGGTTGCCTGTTCCATCATAAATAAAACAGCATTTGATCTCTCTTTCCTTGCAAGCTGTTGCCCCATCTCAAACCTCCCTTTTCTCTCCATGAGCATGTGGAAACCTTCCAAACCCAGTCCCATCTTACCTACAGTTATGTGTTTGATTCCCTTTAATTGGGTTTCTGTCTGTATTGCAGTGCTGAAACAACCTTTATCAAAGTTACAAATGGGAAAAAATGAAGCACGAAGGAACTTGGGAATCCTTGTTCAGGATTCTCTCAAAGTTAACATGCAAGTTCAGTTGGCAATATTAGCATCCATTTCAAGAGGGCTAGAATATAACAGCAGAGATGTAATGCTGAGGCTGCATAAGCTTCTGGTCAGATTGCATTTGGAATATTGTGAGTAGTTTTGGGTCCTTTTTCTGAGGAAAGATGTGGCTGATATTGGAGAGGGTCCAGAGGGAGTTTGCAAGAATGATCCCAGGGATGAAGGAATTGTCATATGAAGAGCAGTTAAGGACTTTGGATCTGTACTTGATGGAGTTTAAAAGGATGAGGCGGGTTCTGATTGAAACTTACAGAACACTGTGAGGCCTGGATAGAGTGTACGTGGAGAAGATGTTTCCACCAGTAGGAGAGATTAGGACCTGAAAGCACAGCCTCAGAGTGAAGAAATGACCCTTCAGAACTGAGATAAGCAGATTTTTTTTAGCCAGAGGATAGTTAATCTGTGGAACTCATTGCTGCAGATGGCTGTGGAGGCCAAGTCATTGAGTGTATTTAAGACAAATATAAACAGATTCTTGATTAGTAAGGAGATCAAGGGTTATGGGGGTGATGGTAGGAGAATGGGTTTGAGAAACATACCAGTCATGATTGAATGGTGGAGCAGAGTCAATGTACCAAATGGCTTTCTGTTCCTAAATTTTGTGGTCTAATGCAGATATTTTGTGAAAGTGGCCATGCTGAGTAAGTCATCCTTATTCATCTTAACTGTTGTTTCAGATGCATTTTTCACACCATCCTAATCAATCTCTTGTCCTCTGTCATTATATTGGGTGAAACCACCTTTACCTGATTCTGTTTCATCTATTAAATTGTTTCCAAAGAAGTACCTCCAAATGCATTATTTACACATAATCTTGGCCTTTTTTGTTTTACTTTGACATGCCTTTTTCCCACACCACTGTATCTGATTTGTAACACTGCCTGAACAGAAATTAAGACAGAAGACATTGTCTTAATGATTTTGCTACCAAAGTGAGTAACTTCTCATTTACCCACAATATGCTGCACCTGCCATGCATTTGCCCTCTCACTTGGTTTGTTCAAATCACATAGAAGCATCTCTGCATCTTCCTCACAGCTCAGTCTTCCACCCAGTTTTCTGTTAGCTGCAAATTTGGTAATATTGTATTTACTTCCGTCATCCAAATCATTAACATACATATTGTGAATAGCTGGGTTCCTAGCACTAATCCTTGCGGTACCCCACTAGTTACTGCTCACTATTCAGAAAAACACCCTTTATTTCCTGTCTGCCAACCAGTTTTCTATCTATCCCCAATGCTATGCGCTTTAATTTTACACGTTACTCTCTGATGTGGAACTTTGTCGAAAGCCTTCTGAAAGTCCAAATCTTATCCATGGGCTCCCCTTCATCAACTCTATGAGTTATCTTTACAAAGAACTCCAGTAAATTTGTTAATCATGATTTCTTTTACGAAAGTTCATGCCGAATCTGTCCAGTCCTGCCACTGTTTCCCAAATGCTCAGCTATTAATTCTTTTATTATTTCTTTTACAATGGACTCTAGCATTTTCCCCACAATACACTACAGTCTGATTGGTCCATAATTCCTGGCTTATATTACTTACTACTGTAGGAACTATACCATAATGTATAGACTCTTGAAAGATGACCACCATTTCCGTAAGTAACCTGGGATGCAGATTATCAGCGCTTGGGAATTTAGTGGCCTTCGAAACTGCATACTAAAACCAGATTATCTGATTCCTTCAATAAAAGTATTAACTCTCAGCCAGGTCCTGAATATTCAATGTACACAGACTTGATATTTGTGCTAATGTCATTTACTGTGCTGCAGTGAAAAATGCATTTTCTATTTATTTTTTACTTGTATCTGCATAGCTAAAAAAGTTTCTAGTCAACATAAAATGATTCATGATCCACAACTTACTGTTTTCTCAGACGATACATAAGTCTATTGAAATGAGACCCAAGAGAAGCCCCACAATCCCCAAGGTTGAGAAGATGAGAAGATGTTGTCAACACAAGGGACACAGCATCCCTGACCCATAACACAACAGGAAAGCTATGTTGGGCAATGGATACCCACAATCAGAAATACCCTGAGCATCGCAAGACCAAAGGCTAAGATAGAAATATGGCAAAAGGAGTAGGCCATTCAGCCCATTGTGCCTGTTTTCACAAAGGTCACTGAAATTAAACTGTGATTTCATTTCCAGGTCAGGAGCATAGCATCTGGGCAATTCCTGGTTTTGCAAACTCAACCCTCGCAATGTTGCTCTGAATGTTCAGATTTTTCAGATTTTCTATTGAGGAGAGGCAGGGGGAAGTGGTGTGCAGTTGATGATTCCCACCCTTGGGAATAGTTTGGAAGTCACCAAAGGGACTGCTGGGTGTGGAAGTGGGCTGTAGGAAAAACCAGCACTTTGTTCCCACTGTAACAAAAACAACAAAACTAAAACAACTCAGACCCTTTACACATGACATTCCTATGCCCAACATGCCATTTCATACCCTCACCCACAACCCAATAGCTCATCATATTTTTGTTTCCTTTATTCATTCATGGGATCAGGGCATCACTTATTGCCCATCCCTCTGGGCAGTTAAGAGTCAACCACATTGCTGTGGAATCACATGTAGGCCAGACCAGGTAAGGATGGCAGTTTCCCTTCCCCAAGAACATTAGTGAACCAGATGGGTTTTTTCCTGACAATTGGCAACAGGTTCATGGTCATCATTAGACTCTTAATTCCAGATATTTTTATTGAATTCAAATTCCACCATCTGACGAGGCGGGATTCGAACCTGGGTCCCCAGAACGTTATCCAGGTCTCTGGATTAACAGTCCAATGATAATACCACTTGACCATCGCATCCCCATATGCTTTATGCCAACTACTCTGCTCTACCCATCTCCATGGCCCTTTATAGCCCCTGTGCCATATATCCCCATGGTCCTTGATACCCTTTCCATCAACCTATGCCCCTCTACCCACAGCCTACTGCTTATAGCCCCTATACAGCCACAGAACCATACTGTACAGAAGATACCCTTCAGGCCCTCAAGTATATCACCAAAATTCCATTACCACCTACATGAGTCCTACCTTTCTGCACTTGGCCCATAGCTTTGAATGTTATGACACTTAAAGTGATCATCTAAGTACTTTTTTAAAGATTGTGAGGTTACCACCAAACTACTCTCTCAAGTAATGCATTCAAGATTCCCACCTACACCCGGGTGAAAAACATTTTCCTCAAATTGCCTCTAAATCTCCTTCCTTTCACTTTATAAGTGTGCCCTCTTGACTCTTCAACTAAGGGGAGCAACTGCTTTCTACCTAGCCCCTCATAATTTTATCCACGTCTAACAGGAACCCCCCCTTAAACCTTCTCTGCTCCAAAAGAAAATAACCCAAACTTATCCAGCCTCTGTTCACAGCTGAAATGCTCTATCCCAGACAACATCCTGGTGAATCTCCTCTTCAACCCTTCTAGTGCAATCACATCCTTCTTACCATGTGGTGACCAGAACTGCACACAGTCATTCTGCTGTGTCCTAACCAAAGTTTTGTACAGCTCCTTCATAACCTCCCTGCTCTTATAATCTATGCCTCGACTGATAATGTTAACCTATGCCCCTTTAGCTACCCCCATGTCCCTGATGGCAACTTGGTTTCAAATCATGCCAATATCTACCACTCTTGCCCTTACGTCCACCATGACAACTCACTCACTGGGTGGACCTCAGAACCCAGACTAGAAATCAAGAGAAAACTCTTTACTGCTTGGAGCCAGACCTTGCATAAGGGAGGTTGGTTGTGACTGGTGGGGATCAATCATCTCAGCCCAAAGACATCAGTGCAGGACTTCTCAGAGTAATGCCGTGGGCTCAACCATCTTTAGCTACTTCATCAACAACCCTCCCTCTGTGATAAGGTCAGAAATGGAGATGTTCGCTGATTATTCCACAGTGTTGAGTATCACTCACAGCTCCTTGGATACTGAAGCTGTCTGTGACCATATGCAGTAAGCCCTCAACATCATGCAGGCGTGGGTTGATAAATTGCAAGCGGCATTCATGAGTCAAGTGTCAGGAAATGAAAATCTCAAAAAAGGGAGTATCCAACCATTTACCCCTGACTTTCAATGGCATTACAATCACAGAATCCCCCACTATTAACATCCTGGGATTACCATTGACTAGAAGCTGAACTGGACGAGGCATATACATGCCATGGCTACAGGATCAAATGAGAGGCAGTGCTGAATAATTTACCTGTTGACTCCCCAAAGACTGTGCACCACCTCCAACATGCAAATCAGGAGTGTGATGGAGTGCCTTGATTATTACAGCTGCAACAACACTCAAGAAGCTCAAGAACATCCAGCACGAAAAAGCCTGCTTGGATGACACCAACCACCATTTCAAGTATTTATTTACTATACAGCCAATGCACAGTGGTAGCAGTGTGTATCATGCACATGATCAACTTTGGAGACTTGCCTTTTGAATCCTTCAACAACATCCTTCCAAACTTGTGACTTTTACAACCTAGAAGGACAGATGCTTGGGAGCACCATCACTTGAAAATTCCCTTCCAAGTCACGTACCTTTCTGACGTGAAACTGTTGCTGTATTAAAATACTGGAACACCAACCCTATCAGACCAGTGGGTATACCTACAGCACATAGACAACACTTGTACAAGAATGAGATAGTAAGAACTGCCGATGCTGGAGCGTGAGATAACAACGTGTAGAGCTGGAGGAACACAGCAGGCCAGACAGCATCAGGGGAGCAGGAAAGCTGACGTTTCGGGTTGGGAAGGGTCACGTCAAAGGCAATTAGGAATAGGCATTACATGCTGGCCTAGCAAATAACGTCCATTTAATCCTATGAATTTTTTTTTTAAAAATTAGTTTGTGGAGCTTTCTAATCCATATGGTAACCTTTATGATCATTAGCCTGATTTCTTTACCTACACAATGTATTATGCTAAACATTAGCTTATGATTCTTGACTAGTGATCCAGCAATCATAAACTTAATTCCTATTATGGTGACTAACTTCAATAAATCTGATAATCTGTGGGCAGATAGCAGACAATGATAAAACTACTAATTTACTATAAAATACCAACTTGTTTGCTAATGTCCTTCAGGAACCTAACCTGGCCTAGATTTAAATCATTCTTCCCTCAGATGGAGTAAGTTGGAAGGGTCATCTGGCCAGCACCTGCTCATATTTCTCATGTTGTCATGTGTTATAGGATCAAAACTGTATCAATTAATTTGGAGGTTCATTAACACGTTTTGCACCATTATCATTTAAATATCAGAAAGCAATGATTTTCTGCTTGTTTATATTCATTCCCATAATGATATTCCATCTTTGGCTGATTTTCTAGGGAAGATAAGCATTGTCAGTGCCGAGTCCACGGATTCCAGTCAGGAAAGGGACCAAAAGAGCGCAGGAGGTAGGTGCATGATTTTGCATTGTCTCTAGAATTATGTTCTACTGTACTACAGCATAGCCAATAGATCTATAAACCTATATATCCAGTTTGAATATGAATGTCAAGTACTGTGCTTCCTATGTTGTTGCTGATGTTGACTGTAATACCTGTCTGTCAAGAATATCCTTAAGAATTGCTTCTCTGACCATACGCTTTATCATCCTCTCTTAAACAACATCTTATTCTCATGCCAAAGTTAAGCACCTAAATGAGTCTCTACATTAAAACAGTGATATCAAAACAATTAAACATTGTTATTACCTACTTCCATTGTGTCATTACTGTGGAATATGCATCAGAAAAGAAGTGCAGCAAATATATGTTGTTTTATTCGATTAACTGCAGAGTATCAAATTGGCATTGTTTTTCATATTTGTTAACATTCTTTTTAAAACAAATAATACAAACTTGAAAAACTACAATTATGTTCCATTCACTGAAACTATAACATCATTACCTGTAATTATATATATCTTATAGCTAATAAGCACTGTAATGAAAACGAATTATTTAAATGCAGGATCATCTTGGTACATCTATCACCCATTCGGGATGTTCATGTCTGACACAAATGCAATGTCAGCATTTTGTGTTTGGATTTTCACCCTCACAAGGAATCATGTAGACATTGTTCTGTGAAGCACAGAAAGCTGTCTATTCTCCACAACATGAGACCCAAGACATTCAAGTCAAATTTTAATTAGTCACCTTCCAAGTCCAATGGGAAGGTTCCGTTTCCCAAAGAAAGCAATAATTTGGATGGCAGGTGTCAGGTAAGTTGTTCAGATCGGGTTTGTGAGGGTATTGTAACCAGGAGAGAGGAACAAAAGAGGCCTAAGGTTCCTCTAGGCCTGCAAAGAAAAATGAATAAAGTTATAAATGTATCTGAGATTATTGACACTCTAGATCCATCTCCCATTACCCACATTCAGTTAAAATTGGAATGTTGCCTCACTCCTTTAAATAGGGGTTCCATTCACCTGTTCAAAGGAATAAGTTTAAATTGCAATCCATTAGGATTCCAAAAAGAAAATCATTGTGGCTGTTTTAGCTGCCTATCAGTGGGCAGAATTACAACCAGCCCTTTGGGCTTGAGTGTAAGACTAGACAGTTGAGTTTGTCCAACTGATTATTTTGAAACTGCGGGTTTTAGACAAGTCATTGCGCTTGATAATGAAAATGAATGTAAGATGTAAAACAAGTGCCATGTGTCAGTTTTTATAAAGCTTCATTTCTGCTCATCTCAGATTAAGCATCCAAATTTTGGCTGTTGGATCATAAAGGCAATATCAGCAACGATTATTGATAAACTGTTGATAACTAACCTTTTTGATAATGAAGGCATAATTATCAAGCAGCAATGAATACTTTGATGTGCCCTCCAACAGAAGGTGCTGAAAATACTCAGCAGGTGCAGCAATGGAGAGTGACACCGTTCAATGATCAGCAATTTAGTCAGGAGAGGGCAAAACTGGGATTCAGCAGCCTACATCATTCAGAGCAATACCCACTAAAGCCTGTTACTCAGCTTGTTAGTTGATGCAGGGCTAGACTGTAATTTTTATGGTGATAACACCGGATCTATCCCACATCTGGAATAATCCAAGTAAGAAGAAAACAACAACACTTGGAAAGCCAGCTATCACTCTCTTATTCAATCAGAAACGCATTTGAAAAGGTATTTCTCTTATTTCACAGCACTTGCGCACTGCTGGCAAGGTCTGCATATGTAACCTGATCCTAATTGTATGGAAAAGGTTGAAGTGAGCTACTGCTATAGTCCATCTGGTGTCATTACACTCACAAATGCTGTTGGAAAGTGAGTTTCAGGCTTTTGGCCCAGGGACAGTAAATGAACATCAACTATAGTTTCAAGATAGAGTGGTATGTGGCTTGGAATAGAATTGCTAAAAGTGAGACTTCCATCTGTCTGCTGCTATTGTCCTTCTAAGAGGTAGAGAATTTGTGTGTTTAAAAAGTAATGTTGTCAGAGGAGCAGTCATGATGAGCTGCTGCAGTGCATCTTGTGTATGGTACACACAGCTGACATTGTCTGTCAGTGTCAGAGGGCGCAAATGTCTAAGGTGGTAGATGGAGGGTCCACACAGTCAAGATTTTGATGGTGAAGGGTTCAGCAATGGTAATATAATTGAATATCAGGGGTAATAAGGTTAGATTCTGTCATTTTGGAGGTGGGACAAGGCTAGCATCCACAGATGCCATGGGGTGGATCTCCCTTGTCACAGACTTGTTCACTTGTGCAAAGTGCACACACATGCAGAGTGAGCCATTGGATTTGGGAACAGGAACCAGTGGGTTATTTTACCTGCAATATTATGCTGTACTGTATATTAGCTTCAATTTCTCATCTCTCCTTTTTCAAGGTGGGTGTGGAACCTTTCTTGGAGTTAACAAACAAACTGATTTGGTATTTTGCCTTACTGTAATATGGTAAACTATTTGCAGCTTCACCAGATCCATGAAAACTTTTGGAGGTTTTAACTTGAACTTCCTCTGGTTTGTTCTGGTTCTTTAGCATCTCCACCTTCTGGAGAAGTTTCAAATCCAAGCAAGCTGTCCATATCAGTGATGAACACTCCTGATTATATATAACAGAATCTCGATAATTACTCTGCCATTACACTGAGGTGTAGCATCAACTGTGCCTTCACTTTCAACTGAAGTACAAGATTGTATCATTGAAGCTGGGGAAAATCAAGTTTCAGCCACTATTCAGTCAAAAAATAATTTTACTCCTACTCCAGCATTTAATTTGAAGTCTGTTCTCTAGCTATTGATCATGATGCTTGGACGCTGGTCAATCTCCCTTTAAGTTTTTGAATTGGTTTGGAAATTTCCTCTGCAACATACCATTGCACTCTGCATTGATGTTTGAGCAAACGTGATGCCAGTGAGGCATTTACGATATCAACCTGGAGCAATGCAGTGACTGTGACCTCAGCCTTTCTGCTCAGATTTGGTGTAGGTACTCTCGAAGTTCTTGTCTCTCTGTGCTTAGCTGCCATCCAATAGAAATTTGCTGTGAAGCTGAGAGTAGCCACATAGACCTTTCCCGCGTCAATAAGAGCCTCCCTTTGAAATGCCTGCTATGAGTCAAAGGCTTTAATGAATCTCTGTAAATATAGCAGTTTCCTCATCAATCCCTTGTCTTCTTATAATATTGTTGGTACAGCAGCTGATTGTATTTAGGATCACACTGATGTGATCCTTGTTGGATTTCTGAGTGAGTCTGGAGGTGGCAGTGTACTGATGGAATCAACAACACCAGTTTCTAACAAGTGTGATTGAAGCCTAAGGGCTCAGATGGAGGCAAGACTATTATTATTATTTTGTGCACTTCTACTTTGACTGTTGCAGGACTCTGATAGTGGTGATTTGCTGTAATTACTGCTGCATTTATATCTGAGTGCATTGTATTGGGTTGATGGCTTTTCTCTTGCTTGCCTTTATCAGCATCAGTTGAGATCCCTCTTAAATGAATCACAGACTGCACAGTAAGAGTGTCACCATCTATAAATTTCATGACTGGGTTCTGATTACTATAAGAAATGATATGTCATGATTATAATGAGGTCAGCCAGATAGACCTCATAAAATATGAGTTCCCCGATTAATCTGGTCCAATCAGGGAGCCCTGGCTGATGGATAGGAACAGGAGTGTCAGACATCCTGTTCACTCTGAGAGCTGGCTCTGAGGGAGCTGGATCAGTGTCAAGGACTCTCCCTGTGTAAATAAAGGGGGACTTGGTGATGGGATATTGGCCCCTGTGGAGTTACCCCAGAATGAATGACCAACATGCTCATGAAAACTGCTAAAATTATTAACTATTTATACTATGTACTGAGACATTATTGAAATGGCCCTACTCCAATGTGATCTGCCAAACCTAATGGTGCAGTCTAGCCATTAGTATGCAGCTTTTCTAACTATTACTCCGTACCTATGAAACCAACATGTTACATATACTTGAAGACTCAGCACTACTGGCTAGAGAAATAATTACTCGTAAAATTAACTTTTTCTTTCACTCAGTAAATTCTCAAAGTCATACTCCAATTATAGATGAACTCAGTGATAGTTGTGTTCTTTGTACTTTCTTATATGTTTTGACTTGGAATAATAAGGTGAGAGGAGAGTCCTTCGCTGAGGCTCAGTCAGAAATCTGGAACTCCCTTTCTCACAGCACTCTGGTTGGAATTGGACCACGCAGAATGCATTGGGCCAAAAGGCAGTTTACCTCCATGTTCACATGGCAGTTATAGAGTCATAGAGTCATAAAGTATTGAAATAGGCCCTTCAGTCCAACCAGTCCATGCTGACCATGTTGCTAAACTAAACTAGTCCCACCTGCCTGCACTTGGCCCATATCCCTCCAAATCTTTCCTATTCATGAACTTATTCAAACGTCTTTTAAATGTTGTAACTGTGCCTGCATCCACCACTTCCTGTGGAAGTTCATTCCACCCATGAATCACTCTCTGTGTAAGCAAGTTGCCCCTCATGTTCTTTTTAAAACTTTCTCCTCTCACCTTAAAAATATGCCCCCAGCTTTGAACTCCCCAACCCTAGGAAAAGACCCTTGTGATTCACCTTATCTATGCTCCTCATGATTTTATTAACCTCAATAAGGTCACCCCCCGACATCCTATGCTCCAGTGAAAAAAGTCCCAGCCTTTCCAGTCTATTTTTATAGCTCAAACACTCCATTCCCAGCAACATTCTAGTAAAATCTTTTCTGAATCCTCTCCGGTTTATTAATATCCTTCCTGTAACGGGGCGACCAGAAATGCACACAGTACTCCAGAAAAGGCCTCACCAACGTCCTGTACAACCTCAACGTGATGTTCCCAACTCCTATACTGAGCAATGAAGGCAAGTTGCTAAATGCCTTCTTAACCACCCTGTCTACATGTGATGCAAGCATCAAAGAATTATGTATCTGAACCCCTAGGTCTCTCTGTTCTAAAACACTACCCAGGACCCTACCATTAACTGTTTCTGTCCTGTCCTTGTTTATATTATCAAAATGCAATACCCCACATTTACCCAAATTAAACTCTATCTGTCACACTTCAGCTCATTGACCCAATTGATCAAGATCTGTTTAGTTATCATTGGACAAAATACTTTGGCCATGCCAGCAATTCTCATATCAAAGGAGAAAAAGAAGAAGAAGCTTTATCATATCCTGAAGTTATAGCGAGGTTCTAAATAATTGCAACATCCCTGCCCCAGCCACTGTTCGGTGAGTAAAATCTAGTTGACACTCTGACAAATGAGATATTTTTTCTGGTAGTAACATGTTTATGAAGAATGAAAAAGCATCATGTAGACTCTGCTTGTTAACTTGCCTGAAGTAAAGATATTGGGATAAATTTTCATCCCAAGGCAGATTTGGAGACAGAAGGTGCAACTATTTTACATTACCAGAAAACAGAAATGTGCTGGCATGTTCCTGCTGCTGGCTTATTTTCAGGGAGATTGCTTCTGGAAGGGTGACAACTATTCACCCACCAATGGCAAGGCCTGCTTTGTCCAGTGTGGCAGAGGAAAACTACCTGGTAGTCCAATGAGAAGAGGCTCTTAAACAAGACATAGTTTCTTGTCTTGTAGTAATCAGGTACATGATATTAAGACTGTGAGGGAGATCTCAAGGCTAGGTCTTACTTCTTCAAGATCCAAAGCTGCTCCCTTACCAGACGAGCCCATGTGACATCATCATATTGTGTGGTGGCGATTGCACTCCTTAGTGTTGATGCTTTGACACCCTTACACACTCATACAACAACATGGGATTTCCAGATTGTGAATGGTCCTGGATGTACCTGGAATCTCAAGATAGGATAGTGGCAGCCTCAGCAGCAGGTCAGGGTTAGGCAAAGAACACAGAATTGATACACTGGGCTGCAAGGACCACAGCTGTGCAGGTATTACCACTGTGCATTGATGGACTGGAAGCTTTGAACGTGGTATACTTGGTAAGATTTTGATGTTTTCGGGGGAGCTTCCATCATGAGATGCCTTTGCATTCTCCTACAAACAACTAAAAGGCCCACCTTCCCTGTAGGGCAGCTGGATACACAGAACCTTATGTACACCCTCTGGGCCTTTGAGTTGTGGAACTCAGCCACCACATTTAATTGGATCATGTTCTCAGAGGCCAACTCTTCACAACCGTCCTTCACAATCAAGGTGCAAACATTTCTGAATTTCATGCCAGAAAAGAATGGATAAATTATCAGTTGGGTAACATCTTAGAGAAAATGGGAAATGTATGACCTGGTAATGCTCATTATTCAGAAATTCTAGAAACAATGAACGTGATACCTTGGATAAGTCTGAGAATGAGAACAAGCAACAGGCAGGTGGAACTAGTTTAGTTTGGGTTTATGTTCAGTATGGACTGGTTGGACCAAAGGGTCTGTTTCCATGCTGTATGACTGTATGACTCTACAACAATAGCTTGCAGTTGGCTAAGAAAACATCATCAAAACAGAAAAGGTATATTACTATCCCGTGGAATAGTTTCAAGGTATGAAGACTGTTCAAGACTTGGTGAGGGTTACTGTCCTGTTGGTTTAGTGGTTGGTTTGTTTAGCCCATCTGCCAAGATACTAGCAATATTAGACATCATATCCTCTGACATGCTGTGACAACAGTGAGGAGATGTATTTGTCATGTGTAAAATACCTTGTATTTGTCTACATTACTTTAGGTATTAGTTAGTTTTTGAAAGACTTTTACTTTTACACTTTCATTGCAATACCCACAATCCTTTTTTTCTGCTGTCTTGCACTTCTGTCATCAGGATCAGACTGATATTTTATTTTAGATTTTTATCTCCTGTCCTCAGCTTCCTCATTATCCGAGGATTGCTAAACATGGTTCATACCTCCAAAGCTACCTCAATTAGCATGGGGATTGCACCTACCCTGTTGACATTATTGTGCACTGTGTTCTAGCCAATGAACATAACCATGCCCATAATTGAATAATGTGTTGGGTATGTATTGGGAACACATGTTATGAGGAACTTCTTTAATGGGTTACTTTAGGAATGGTATCTTCATGAAACTGCACCGCATTATGTCGGTAGATGGAAAGATAGCTGTAAAATATGGCAAATCATTGCAAGTTCTAATCTCCTGGGACTGTTGTATGACCTCTAACATTTTCTATCTCTTGGATCATTATTTTCAATGCCTCATGCTGTCATGTATTTTGGACATTTGGAGACATACCTACTTCAAACATCTTCAGCTGAGCCTCTGCGATAAAGTTTCTATTTTTCCATCAGGAGGTTTCTCATTACAAATACTGCATCAGGATCAATTATTTAGAAGCTATGATTGAATTTGATGAGGAAAGCATTGCAAAATTTTTCATGTCACATGTCAGACTAGTTCAAGGACACTACAGAACAATTTGAAAATGAATGATGAACACCTGCTTGAATTTCAGGTAAAACATTATTCTATGCATCTATTAATGCTTATCATTGAAAATCTGAAAACAGTCTAATAAGCTGTTGAATAATCCACACAGCTCTCTTAACATCACATGTGAATGAGTAAATTTTGAACAACTGAGTTCTCATAGTCTTCTCATGTTTGGCTGAGTGGAGTTATCAATAAAGAATTTGCACTTGGTCACACCTTTCATGACCTCAGGATTTCCAAATGTACTTTGCAGGTGATGAAGTATGTTTGAAGTACAGTCACTGTTATAATCATACAGCCAATTTGCGGACAGCAAGATCCCACAAACAGCGATAAGACAAATGGTTGAATTATCTGTTTCAGAGATACTAGTTAAAGTATTGATATTAGTTAGAGCACAAGGAGAACACTTCTGCTGTTGTTCAAATTGGGCCTTTGCGAAACAGTAAATAGGACTTTGATTCAATATCTCATTCGCAACAAACAAAAACAAAAATTACTGGAGAAACTCAGCAGGTCAGGCAGCATCAGTGGAGAGAGAAACAGAGTTAATGTTTTGAGTTCAGTGACACTTGGATTAACTTTGTTTCTCTCTCCACTGATGCTGCCTGACCTGCTGAGTTTCTCCAGAAATTTTTGTTTGTGCTTGCATCAGATGTTCAGCATCTGCAGTGCTTTGTTTTATCTCATTTACATTGGATTATTTCATGTTCAATCAATTAACTAAGGTTCATTTGGTTAAAAAATATTAGCAACTATAGACTGAGTCCTAGCTATGAGTAAAACCCGTGGTTTGATCCTATACCAGATAATGGTGTCAGTTGTGGTTTAGTTGTAGTCCGCTCGCCTATGAGTCAGAAGTTAACAGACTGTGTAGATTGTGCTTGTACTCTCTGTACTTTAGAAGAACGAGAGGAGATCTCATTGAAACATACAAGATGCTGTAGGGGCTTGGAGGAATTGGCAGAGAGGTTGGCAGGGAGATTGTTGCCTTAGACATTTGAGGAAGACGTGGAAAAAACTGGAAATGAGAACTAGAGATCTACAGCACAGAAAAAGGTCTTTGAGCCCATCATGTCCACACTGCTCAAAAATCCATCTAACTATTCTAATCCCATTCCAGCACTTGGCCCATTGCCTTCTATGAGGGTCAGCTGTAATTGCATTGAACTATTATAGCAGATTTGAGGGGCTAGCTGTTCCACTCCTACTGCTTCTTATGTTATTTCTTCATTGCCTTTTGCTTGCTTATATTATGCCACTCCTCCGCCCAACCCACTTTTAAAAGTGAGCTTTTTTCCCTGAAGCAAACCAGGTACTACAGCCACATTAGCATTTCTGAAGAAGGGTCTCGACCTGAAACGTCAGCCTTTCCTGCTCCTCTGATGCTGCTTGGCCTGCTGTGTTCATCCAGTTCTATACCTTGTTATCCCACTTTTAAAAGTATGTTTTAAATTACCCTCTTCAAATCCGTCCCTTTTTGCTTGTGATCAATTTTCCAAATTTTTCTTTTATTAAAGGTGCTAAATGAATGTAAAACAGTAATTTGAAAATTCAGGGCTTTATTCTGTCTGAACTATACAGATTCTTAACCAGTAAAGTACAACAGTTTAAAGTTAAGAAAGAATGTAAATCATTATTAGAATATTTCCAAATATTTGAAGGATTGAGAACAGAATCTACAGAAACAAAATTAATTTAGAGTTAACAGAACAAGGTAAGTTTCTTTAGAGAGTTTTATGATCACTTCCAGAGTTTGTAATTGAAAAAGAAACTGTATCAGAGTTAAACAGGATAGGTGGATAAAGGAAATGGGATTGCAAAGAATTAGGAACAGAGACAGTAGATGTCATTAAACCATTTGATTGTGTGGAAATTACATGTCAATATGCTCTACTTGGATGATTTCTTTCAATGGAGGTTCATTAACATGCCTTTGGTCATTTGATTTTAGAGAGAAAGCAGATATGTAAAAGATTTAGTCATTTAAAATATGTAAACTGAGGAGTCATTCTGCTTCCATTATTTAAAGTGATATTAAAATGCTAAGCTGAAAACAGAATCTGACTCTGTAATTATATTTATATATTATTAATCGTCAGCAATAAAAGAATATTACAGCAACTTAGGCAACCCAAGTGAATGAGCTTAATAAGGTATAATGTACATAACAAGAAACGTAGCAAATATCAAATAATTAAGTATAGCACGAAGAGTATGGTTTTATTCTGAGTTCACGTAGCATATATTCTGAACTTGATGAGAACATGGATTGGAATATCAGGCTAGGGTATTAGTGTACCCAATTCATCAATGTTACATTCCTGTTTGAAAGGCTGGAGGAAGCTCTGCACAAATCCCAGTGTGAAAGTGATTACTGAACTCATCCCTGCTCCACTGTACTGGCTGCTCACCTTTTCACACATTTTACATTGTCCCATCACTTCATCAACCTTCTTCTATAACTTGACCAACCAACATATTTTCTGAAGAAGGGTCTAGACCCGAAACATCAGCTTTCCTGCTCCTCTGATGCTGCTTGGCCTGCTGTATTCATCCAGCTCTACACCTTGTTATCTCAGATTCTCCAGCATCGGCAGTTCCTACCATCTCTGTAACACCATATTGATCTGAATACTTTGCAATATCGTTACAATCAAGGTGGTAAGAGTATACTTTAGTCCCACTACTCCATGGGTCACAAAATTAAATATTTTACCCTTTTACCAATTTGGCCAATTATATAGTTAATCTATACTAGGTTTATTATAAAAAGACCATCAACCAGATTACTTTAATAAACACCAAAATTATTGTTTTTTTGTACAAATGATGGCAATGATGTAAAGCCAATTAGTACAGTTTGCAATATTAAAGTATGAACATCTTCCTGACACACACACACACACACGTGCACACACACGCACAGACACACACACCCACGCACATAAACATATACACACACACACACGCACACAAACATATACATACACACACACGTATACACACACACATACACACACGCACATACACACGCATGCACACAGACATACACACGCGCGCACACACACATACACACACGCACAGGCACGCGCACATGCATGCGCCCACACACACAGACAGGCATGTTAATTCTTGAAGGCAAAAAGAACAAGGTGTGGGATGTTCCAATGGCTGTCAGCCTGGAATTCTGGCATGTTTGGTCAAGTCACTAGATATACACAGTTGTCTCTGGGATCTTTACACATTCAGCCATTCAGGACTTGTTAGGATTAACTCCCTCCAAAGCTGCCCACAAGAATAACTTGATCAGTATTCCAGGTACCACACTGGAGTTTTTTTCAGAAACAGGAGAGCACAGTTGGGAAGCTTCTTTCCTTCAACAGGCTGGACACCAACTCTAACTCAATCCAAAGAACTGTTCAAATAGAAACTAGCATTCAGGCAGTCATTGAACTCAGACAGGTGACTTCCAGCAGTTAGTTGAAACCATGTGGTTTCCAAGAAATGCTTTGTCGAACAAAATGTTTCAGTGTCCAAAGTAACTTTTCAGTGACCCTGTAGTGATTGGAACCAGCTGGATCTTGTTGACCACGAGATCCTTGATTGGGTTTATTAACCTGGGCCAATCAGAATAGCCCTGGCTGACCAATATAGACAGGAGACTTAGAATTTTCTCAGTTTAGGTGACTGACTCAGAGCTGGTTGGCTGTAGACGGTGTGCTGTGCACATGTAAATAAAGGGTGACTGGGTTACAGGATACTGGCCTCTGTGCAGTTATCTCAGACCCTATAAGAAAATAATTGAATTATCAACAGAAATTGAAATTAATTCATTTTTCCACAATCCTTCAAACTCAAGTCCTCAAAATAAATTATGGAAGCCTTTATAACTGTGTGCAACCTCACCTTTAATGAGCTGATGCCTGCACTAACCTTATCACCTGCCTGATTGCAGACCTCTCATGTCCACTGTCTCATCACACTCAGATTAAGGGTAATTCAAAGTCAACAACAGCTGACTGTGTCACGGCTTCTATGCAATCCTTTACTTAAAGTGCAATATTAGTATTTGAGCTGGTGGCTCTGAATTTGAAATGAATTGATGGTGCTGTGCATTCATCACTACTGTCTTCTTGTTGTTCCTGCATCACTTCATCAGACTGTACTTGGCTGTCTGAAAGCAGGGAGACAAGGACAACATTGTGGTGTGGGGATGCAGATTGAACAAAGAAGTACTTCAGAAGGATGTGTGAAATGAAGGAGTTGTGTGTAAGATTTTGGTGTGAAATACCATTATCATTGTTGATGGTTCAGCGCCTCCATGTGTGGTGGCTTACCAACAAGTGTCACAATAATGGCGTGTAACATTGCTTCCATGATAACGAGGATAAGAATACTCGTCCCCTCCAGGTGGCTTCTGCTGCCTTAAGCTATGCTATACGTATTCTTCAAGAGAGAGTGCAATGTGTCCTTGAGTTGCGCAGTCAGTTTGACCCCTGGAGCTGTTATGATCAAATCACTAGCAGACTGTGTGAGTTGAAGTGTAAGTGTGAGGGTTTTCAGCACTACTAAATGTGTGAAGGTGCAGTGAAGCATTTCAATGTCAAGTATGAGTCATGATTGATGGAGATTGTTGGTAGGTAACTGATGGAGGTGTAGCAAATTGAGCAGTTTCTGAGGCAAGGGATCTAGCTGGTGGGAAAAGGCATTTGAAGAAGTATTCACTGATCTTGACTCATGAGATCATTGAATTCTTTGCAGCACCGTATCTAATTCTTTACAACTTGACTCCTGGTATTGACTTTCAATGTCACCTGCTCCCATTGTCTCATAAAAGCAAAATATGGATGCTGAAAATCTGAAACAGACACAGAAAATACTGGAGAAACTCAGTAGCTCTGATAACTTCATTTGAGGGAGAAACGGAGTTAATTTTTTGAGTCCAATGTGACTCTTCGTCAGCATCCCGATTGGAAAAAAAAGGTAATACTGGACTGAAATGTTAACTCTGCAATATAATGACCCAGGTCATTTGTTTTTCCAGTAATTATAATTACTTTTTAATCAAGAAATTTCTGAGGTTTTTGTGCCCTTTTCTTCTCCGAGATAATGAACCTGTGGAATGCTTTGCTGCAGAGGGCTGTTGAGGCTGGGTCATTAAGTGTGTACAAGGCTGAGATAGATAGACAGGGTCACAGGAACAGGGCAGAAATCAAAGTTGAGGATTAATCAGATCTATCTTGATCTCATTGCATAGTGGAATGGACTCATTGGACCAAATAGCTCACTTCTGTTCCTACAGCTTATGATCTATTTGTGGTGTGGATTATTAGTTATTTTACCCTAGGTTCAAAACATGAAGAGTCACCACAAATTTCAGTAAATCTTTTGGACTCATGTTTTCTTTGTGTCCCCTTACATGCTAGATACTAGTTTAAGTTGTTTTTTTAGTCAGTTTTTACTGTTATACTTCGAAGTAGATTATAATTGTAAAGTCATGTGGTAATCTCAGTTGTGGCCTGGGGTTAAGATGTTTTATGAGATTGCAGAAAGTTGTTCTGGCATTGTAAATAAAATGTTTCTATTATGTACATAAAATACTAAATCAAAAATACAGAAAATAACATGCTGAAAGGTGCTCTGGGGCAAATGTAATGTGATTGTTCGGCGTGTGGAACGCGCTGCCAGCAGTGGTAGTGGAGTCAGATACTTTAGAGACTTTTAAGCGACTCTTGGATAGGCACATGGAGGATAGTAAAATGTAGGGTATGCAGGGTAGATTGATCTTAATATGATAATAGGTCGGCACAACATCGTGGGCCGGAGGGCCTGTACTGTGCTGTACTGTTCCAAATTCTATGTTCTGTATTCTACGATATTATAAAAATGATTCAGGTTATTAATCTGAATCTTGAGATGTGTATTTGTAATATGCACCGGCCATTGTTCTTTTCTAAATAACTCGGAGAAATGTTTGCTTTGTTAAAACACGATATAATATATGTCATACGTAGAGAACTGGGAAGGATGGGAGATTCTCACTCCTGCATCAAGGGTGCTTCAGCAGATAAGGCAGGCTCTCAGTGGAATCCCTTCATATTGGGGGGAGGGGATCGAATCAGTGTAAGTATCAGAAGATCTATCAAGAATTATTTTAGGAACTGATTCTTTTGAGAAACCTAAAAACAATAAAGATTTTAATGCGTAATGTCTGGCACAAATAGAGAGGAACCTGCTGCAAGGCATACTGCTGGGCAGTTACCGTTGTTTCCTGTAGTGCACCATCATCTTTTATAGGTACATAGAAACAGAAGTGAGCAATGTAGCCAATCAACCCTGTTTTATCAGTCAAGGAGATCATGACTGATGTTGGCCAGTGTCCGATCCACCATTTCTCCCTATCCCCTAATATCATTTCGAAACAAAAATCTATTAATCTCATGTTTAAAACTAACAATTGATTCAGTATTAGTTGCTGTTTGGAGAAGATGGCTCCAAAGTTCTTCCACCGTTTCTCGGATGTTTCCTAATTTATCTCTTGACAAGTCTTTTGTTTTCAGGCCAGGTTCCCACCTGCCAGAATCCTCAACCCGCAAAAATAATTTTTCTTTGTCTATGCTCTCTGTTCTTCTGAACATGTTGACAAAATGGAATAAATCACGCACCAACCTTCAAGATTCTAGAGAATACAATCACAGTTTGTGCAATCTCTCTTCAAAAGTTAACACTTTAAGTATTATTCTGGCAAATCTATGCTATACTTCCTGCAACACCAAGAAGTTGTACAGCCAGTTCAAAAAATATAGTGCTGAGAACTGCTTGCATTACTCCAGGATCATCAAACTATGTTTTTAGACAACTGACGCATGACAACTAATCCCTTGTATTCTTCACTCCTCGAATAAAGGCTATCATCCCTATTAGCCTTTTTGATTTTATTTTGTGTGAGTTAATGACACCAAATGGACCCCAAGTCTCTTCAGATCTCTACTGTTTTTATACCATTTTATCCTTTGTAGGTCCAAAGCAGGTGAATTCATATTTAATAATATTGCAACCTCTTTGCTGTAGTTTTGCTAATTTACATCATCTATCAATATCTCTGCAATTCTTTACTTCCACCTACAGACTAACAATGTTGTCTATCATTGTGTCGTTTGCAAACTTGGGTTGGATTCACAAATTTTTATTCCACCATCTAATTTGTGAAGAAATTTGTGAATCTAACACAGATCCCTGCATATACTAGAACAAAGAACAAAGAAAATTACAGCACAGGAACAGGCCCTTCGGCCCTCCAAGCCTGCACTGACATGCTGCCTGTCACAACTAAAACCCCCCAACCCTTCCGGGGACCGTTTCCCTCTATTCCCATCCTATTTATGTATTTGTCAAGACGCCCTTTAAGAGTCACTATAGTATCTGCTTCCACTACCTCCCCCGGCAGCGAGTTCCAGGCACCCACCACCATCTGTATAAAAAACCTGCTTCGTACATCACCTTTAGACCTTGCCCCTTGCACCTTAAACCCATGGCCCCTGGGAACTGACTCTTCCACTCTGGAAAAAAGCTTCCGACTGTCCACTCTGTCCATGCCCTTCATAATCTTGTAGACGTCTATTAGGTCACCCGTCAATCTCCGTCGTTCCAGTGAGAACAACCCAAGTTTCTCCAACCTGTCCTCATAGCTAATGCCCTCCATACCAGGCAACATCGTGGTAAATTTCTTCTGTACCCTCTCCAAAGCCACCACATCCTTTTGGTAGAGTGGCGACCAGAATTGAACACAATATTCCAATTGCGGCCTAACTAAGGTTCTATAAAGCTGCAACATTACCTGCCAATTTTTAAACTCAATGCCCCAGCTGATGAAGGAAAGCATGCCATATGCCTTGTTAACTACCTTCTCCACCTGCGTTGTCACTTTCAGTGACCTGTGTACCTGCACACCCAGATCCCTCTGCCTGTCAGTACTCTTAAGGGTTCTGCCATTTACTGTATATTTTCCATCTGGATTAGACCTTCTACAATGCATTACCTCACATTTTTCCAGATTAAACTGCATCTGCCATCTCTCTACCCAAGTCACCAACCGATCTATATCCAGCTGTATCCTTTGATGGTCCTCATCGCTATCCGCAATTCCACCAACCTTTGTGTCATCCGCAAACTTACTAATCAAACCAGTTACATTCTCCTCCAGATCATTTATGTATATTACAAACAGCAAAGGTCTCAACACTGATCCCTGAGGAACGCCACTAGTCACAACCCTCCATTCAGAAACACACTCTTCCACTGCTACCCTCTGTCTTCTATGACGGAGCCAGTTTTTTATCCATCTTGCAAGCTCATCTCTGACCCCGTGCGACTTTATCTTCTGTATCAGTCTGCCATGAGGAACCTTGTCAAAGGTCCGTCATGACAGACTGAGACAGAAGGTAAAGTCACATTTATGACTACTTGTCACGTACTGCTAATTAGTATCCTTTTGCCATATTGTTATTGGCAATATCACAGTGATCAGTATATCTGAGGAGTATATAAGAGTTGAAAAAAGTAAAAAAAACTTTATGAAGATAAAATTTCTTGCAAACTTCTTTTTGTAGTTTCTGTAGTCCTTACTCCCTCTCTAGTCACCCTTCCTATTCATTGCATCATTTTCATTGGCCACCAAGCTGTGTGCTACCTTTTGCATATTAGTTGCTTGTTCTTTTAGTTTTGTGTTATCTCTTAACTCTTGTTGCCTACGAGAAGTTTGACAAATGACTCTTTCCCATTAGCCAAACTAACCAGTTCTGGATCCTATTGAGCACATAATTTTCCTTAACCTGGAGGTAGTAGGAAGGGCAAATAATTGAACAATTTGACCCTGGAACGATAATCACCCCCTTTCTCAACAATTAAGTTCTGGCAAGAAAGGACCTTAAATCATCAATTAATAGCCACATAAGGGGCTGAATTGCTACTGTCCTGATTGCTTAAGAGACAAGAAAAGTGTCTAGCTTCCAGATACCAGGGGAACATGTTAGTGGCATTGAGGAGCAGGCTGTATTTGCCCCTGTCTGGGAACATCTAGGAGCAATGATGGCTGAGTAGGAGGTGGCCAATGAAAACTACCCAATTCTCCTTGTCACTGACTCATCTGAACCCTCCCACTCCACAAGGCCCAAAAGGAAAAGAATTGCCTTTTCACTGTTAAATTCACTGAACGTGAGGTCGTCAGTCATAATCTCTATAACCCAGAAACTGATGGCCTCTGAATGGTTGGCAGCTTCTGAGAATTTTGAGCCTGTGGTTTGCTGAGAAGATTATTGGTCAGCTCTTATACTGGAGATCAACATGGCGAGCATTTTCTTTGATGGAGGTAGAGAGTTAGTCACCATTAAATATGCCCATGCCCACATTTTAGCTACAAAATGGAAAATCTCAGCCTAAGTTAATTTTTCTGTACCTCCAAGTGATCTTTTGTATTTTGGCCATTAATAGATTTATTCAATTTCATGTGGATCATCTGTTTTACCACACCAAGGGCAGCCCTATCTAAATCCAAAGTCTTAATCACTGTTTCACAATTTCCCTTTTACTCGTGATGTCAAAAGTGCAATTTTTACTTGTTACTTTGGACATTTCCCATTTGTTTGATTTCAAACTATGATCAGTACTAGCTTTTCTACTTGAGTCAATCCCATGCTATCAAATTTCTACTTTAAAGTCCTTTAGACCACTCACTCTTCCTGATAGGATCCTGGTCTCAGCATGGTTCAGGTGGAACAAATTTCAACTGTACAGTCCCTTGCTACTTGGTGCCAGTATCCCAAATAATCGAAATCAGCTTTTCCACATCAGACCTTAAGCAACTTGCTCATCTCCCTAACCTGCTTATCTCTATGCCATTTTACCCGTGACTTGGGCAGTAATCTAGAGACCATGTCTTTAATTCATCTCCCCGTTCCTGGTTCTCTGCAATCAGGATCTCTTGCCTACACCTCCCAATATTGTTGGTCCCAACATGGATCACAATGGCAGGATCTTCCCCTGTCTTTCAAGCTGGTTTGAGATGTCCTTCACTATGGTATCAGGTAAGCACACACAATCTTGGTGTCTTGCTTTTGTGTGTCAATAATATTAACTTTCACTTTGGTTATTAGATCCCTACAACTACCACACTACACTACTCATCCTCTCCATTTCTCTTCTTTCTGCTCCAAGGTGTCATTGTCCAACATTTTTGACCCTTATCTTCACAGGTAACATGTACATTGTGATTTTCAGATACAATCAGTTCTTTGTTCTCTATCTCACCTCTGCTACGCATACACACACACACACGCACACACACACAACCCATTATGAACCTGCATGTCTCTTTGAGATGTGACTGACATCTGGAGCAAACTGTTTGATTCTGTTCCCCCTTCCTTATGTGCCCAAGTGTCTCCAACTTATATTCCAACACGATAACTCTGAGGCAGAGAGTTTCAAGAGGGAATCATCTATTGCAGATGTGTTCCCTTTGGAGTTCAAAATGATTTGCTTTCAGAGAACATGTCAGTAAGTGTTGTAAGGAACACTAGAAAACACTTCAGTGATGAAGTCAGAGATAGTAGGAACTGCCGATGCTGGAGAATCTGAGATAAGAAGGTGTAGAGTTGGATGAACACAGCAGGCCAAGCAGCATCAAAGGAGCAGGAAAGCTGACGTTTCGGGTGGGCCTAGACCCAAAACGTCAGCTTTCCTGCTCCTCTGATGCTGCTTGACCTGCTGTGTTCATCCAGCTCTACACCTTGTTATCTCAGTGATGAAGTGCTCTCTTCTGTTTAATGCACTGTATCTTTGATGGCAAAATTCTACTTCTTCTCCCACTGTCAAACAAAATCGTTCTTCTCAGTAATGCATTTAAGGAACTTAATCCACTAGATATTCTTGTATCTTTTTTTCACAAATCATCTCATTCCTGTGTCTTTTGGTTCCTGGTGAAATCTGTCAACACCCCGTATAGTGTTAAACACTGCTGTTAAATTACCCTTCCATCTTCTGTGCTATAAAGAGAAGTATCCCATTGATAACTACAATCCTTATTATTCTGGCAAATCTTCTTTGCAGTCTCTACTGGACCATGACAATCTTTATGTCAGTCATTTTCCATTGGATACTGTGAGCTGATGCAGGAAGTTCTGGTGCATGTTTCTCTTCATTCCATCAGTAGGTAATGCTCTTTCGCCTATGCTTTAAATACTTGAAAAGTCACCATGTGGAAAATTCAGTACCTATGAAATAATACTTGCTCCAGCTCACCATGTGCTGTTTTGGATCATGTCATACATAATTTAATTTGCAATATACCTTATAATTAATTATTTTGTTCAAATGAGTGGAGCTATTTCTGAAGGGAGGATGGTGTAATGATTTTTTAAAAAATGACCGTTTTCCATAAATAAAGGCATTGTTGGAATTTTTTAGGATATTCAAACAGCTTTTATTGGTATACTTATTTGTATGTCAAGTTATGCATTACTCCAACAATGATGAGTTATAACAGGTGAATCTAGACACTAGTGCTTCCAATTCTAGTCCATTGATCACAGGAAGTACATCTATAATGGCAGAAAGTCACTGCCTGTGCCATTTCCCAAATTGCACATCCACCAGGAATATCCCCCTATAGTCAGTTGTTGTATAGCTTAACATTCTCAATCAACTCACTACAGCTGAGACAGCTTCTATTGTTCTGCACGTAACTTTCTTACATTCACATTTCCTCCAGCTGAGAAGCCTAGATTTAACTTATTGCTGCATTCCTTCCCACTCAGCTATTCTCACCCTGGACTGGAATAAGACACTGACAGGCATTTGTTTCTTTCTCTTGCAGGGGCAGAAGTGCAGCCTGGCCCTGGAAACTAGTTCCATCATGCTAGCTCAGCTTCTTCATTTTTTCTACAAGGAGCAACCCACAGGGAAAGGCTTGAACAGTGTTTCAAGTGCTGACTCTTCTCATTGGCCAGTTTACAAAAGACTAAAACTATAGGCATTGGATCTTTTATTGGTTTCCGCTCTTTCTCTTTGTTTTAAAATGAACTGTTGTTTTGCACAGGTGGAGAATTCTTGAAGTTTTTACGAATATGGGCTCTAGGCCTCCAATGAATAGAAGTGGCATTGTACAGCGTAATCTTAACAGGGGATCTGAGGCCTTACAAATGATGCTGTAAAGCTGTATAACAAATATTTATTGAAGGGCTTCTTTCGAGTACAGCATAAGCATGGAAGTACAGAAGTCATCAAATGACATTTCCTTATTTCAGGATTGTTTTTTCCATTCCACCTTTCAAACTTCATTAAACTGCAACTGTAAGATATACAGTAATGACTTTTTAATGAAATCTATCTTTATCCAACACCACCAATAATTTACCACCTCTTTATGCAGTTGGTGTAATTTGATTTAATTTGTTGATTTATATGTTTATATTGAACCCTTCTCTAATATAATTGCAGTGCTCTTGTTAGCAGCAAAATGGCTCCCTACATATAACTCCATCAACAAAAATATCTATACTTGTCTTCCATTCCACCTCTTCCTTAGCTCATCTGTTGCTGAAATGCTCATCCACATGCATTTGTTATCTCTGGATCTGATTATTCCAATGCTGTCCTGGTTGGCCTCCATCTTCCACACTGTATAAACTCATCCATCCAAATTGCTGCTCCCACTTTCCCAACTCCACCAGAGGATTTTCACCCATAATAACCATTATGCTCATGGACCTTTTGGTTGACAGTCTACAATGACGTAATTTTAACATTCTCTTCCATATATTCAAATCCTTCCATGACTTTGCAACTCTGTATGCATCCTCTTTTAACCCTACAATCAATTCACTTTGCTGCTTTTGATCTACTGCGCTCTTAGTTGATCCCTTATTGGAAGCTATGCCTTCAGCTGCCTAAACTAAAGAACTGGAATTTAGCCCCTAAAACACTTGACCTCTGTAACTTCGCTTCCTGCTTTTAAGACATTCCTTAAAATTCCCTTTGACCAAGCTCTTGTTCTTTCTGTTCTGATATTTCTTTATTTCTTCATGGAAAATTTAGTTTAATACTGCTTCTGCAAGGTGTTTTGGAATGTCTTGCTATGTTAAAGGCACTATTCATGCAAGTTGTTGTTCATAAACATTACTTTCGAGAAACTTCATATTTCCACTATTTCTGTCTGATGGAAGTATGCAGTGTCAAATTGGTAATTTATTTCAACATTATAGTACAGCAGTAGAGGTTTGCTTGTTTTCCACATTTGAAACTTTACAAAATATTTAAACAAATAAGGTGGGTATATTATTATTGAATGTTGTCCAATAGCGATTACACTTAACTTTTAAACAAGCTGTCTTGCAAAAATGTTACAATTGAAAAATACTACAGATGCTGGAAATCTGAAATAAAGACACAAAACACTGGAAACTCAGCATGTCAGGCAACATCAATGGAAAGGAATGGAGTTAATGTTTCAGGGTGATACAGGATCATTGACTTGAGACTTTAACTCTGTTTCTTTAGTTGCAGCCTGACTTGCTGATTATTTCTAGCGTTTTCTGTTTTATTGTGTAAATGACTTATTTATACCTGAATTGTTAGACAGGAATTAGCAGCAACTCTCCTACAGAGCATCTCTGCAGGAGTTCTTCAGGGTAGTTTCCAAGGCTTAATCATCTTCTGCTCCTTTTTAAATCACCTTTCTTCCATCATAAGGTTGGAATTGGGCACATTTGTTGTTGATTTCCAGATATTCTGCACCGTTTTTGACTCTTTGTACACTGAAACTATCTATAAGCTATAAGAGTTGGACAACATTCAGACTCGAGCTGATAAGAGTCAAGTTAGATTTGCAGCACGCAAGTGCCAGGCATTTCCAGCAAAGTAGAATCTAGCCATCACCCTGTGACATTCAATAGAATCTCTATCACTGAATCCCCTGCTATCTACATCCTGGGAATTCCACTCACCAAAAACTGAACCGAACAAGCCATGTAAATACTTGGGCTATAAGAGCAGATGTCGTGGCCAGTTGTAGTGAATAACTCACCTCCTGACTCCCCAAAGCCTGACCACAATATACATACTCAAGTCAGGAATATGATGGAGTACTTCTCATTTGCCTGGATGTGTTCAATTCCAACAACACTCAAGAAGCTTGAAACCATCCAGGACAAAGTAGCCTCCTCAAATGGCACTACATCCATCCCATTCAGCATTTATTTCCTTTACCACAATGCTGCAGTGTGTACCATCTACAAGATGCACCACGGTCACTCACCAAGGCTCCTTCAACAGGGCCTTTCAAACCTATGACCTTAACTAGCTAGTAAGACACAGGCAGCAGATATATGGCAGCAGAAACACCCCCTGCAGGTTCCCCTCAAAATCACACACCATCTAAACTTGGAACTGTATCACCTTTCCTTTACTGTTACTGGGTCAAAATCCTGTAACTTTCTTCCGAGAAACGTACCTGCACTCTAGGGACTGCAGTGGTTCAACAATGCAGTTCACCACCATCACTTCAAGGGGAATTTGGAATAGACAATAAATGGCTGAAAAGTGAAGCCCACATATTATGAATAAGTACACTTTAAAAAGTTAAATGTTCAGAATTTCTGAATCGTTACAGGGCAGAAGAAAGCCACTGAGCCCATCATGTGTTCCCTGGGTCTTTAAATGAGCACTTCACTTAGCACCATTCTCTTCCATAACCCTGCTACTTATTTCTCTTCAGATAGCAGTGTCCTCCCCTTTCTAATTCTTAAGTTGAACCTGACATATCGAGGCAGTGCATTGTAGATATAACCATTCACTGCATAAAAAGTGTTTCCACATAAAGCTTTTGCTTCTTTTATCAATTATTTAATCTGTGCTGTCGCATTTTTTGGGAATATTTTTTCTCTGTCTACCATGTGCAGACCCTTTATGATTTTGAATTTTTTGCTATCAAATCTCTCGGCTTTCTTTTCTCAAGGAAAACTGTTTTAACTTCGCCAACTTCTCTTCATAACTGCAGGTCTTCACCCTTTGAGCCATTCTCAATAAAGGAACAATTCAGCATATTGCACATCCTACTGTATCACAGGGATATTCACCTCATTTAGTTGAAGCATTACTGTTTTAGAAAGTGCTTGAGTTGTGCATATTGTGCAGGGATCGCTTTTGATAAAAGCAGTCACTGAACTCTAAAAGCTGTGGAAAATATTGTAATACAGAGTTTGTGAGCTTTTGTCTTTGTACATGGAACCTGGGGGATCATCAGCAAAGGTTCAATTCATGATTCTTTAACACGAAAATAGTTCAAATTACTAATATGAATATATATAATTATTAAGGGTTTATTCACCAATGAGACAACAGAACCAAAGGTAGCCCCTTCCAAAATTGCCCAAATTTCAAACTGGATGAAACATGAAAGAAGTATTAATAAAAACACAAAATGCTGGAAACACACAGCAGGTCTGCCTAAAGTGTCAAAGGACCTGTAACCTCAGTTTGACTGAGTTTTGGAGCTTGCAGGCCTTCATTTCTGGAGATTAACTTCTGAAGAAGTTATTCTTTCCTGCTATTATTATCACTGGTATACACAGTGACTTCATGCAGGTACACTTAAATAAGTATCTGGAAGAAGTGATGATAACTAAAATATTAAAACAATTCTGTGAGAGTTAGTTTTGTCTAAAGGTTGGTGCTCCAAACTAAATTCTATTTTTTGGAATAACAGTCCTGCACTTTGTCAAACCTCACTGGGGTAGGGCACTGGAAATCAAGTCCTGCTATTCTTGGAGTGGTCCCAAGAGTAAAATGAACAAACTTTCCCAATTTACTTATCTTTTAAGACCAAGGTTTCTGTAGTTAACAGGAATTGATATCAATTACAATTAAATAGATTCTAGCTACACGTAAACAACAAACCTGTTTGAATATAACTGTGCTGGTTAAAACTCTAACCCATTATAAACTCCCCCTACATAAACACACACACATGCAGACAGACCAACAAAAAACATTGGTGCTATGGGTGGAGGGAAAAACTGGGAAGCCAGTTCAATGGCTCTTGTTCACAGGGTTTACTGTGATGATCCTTTTGGCTTGTCAGAACATGCTGTTAACATACAGCATAAGAGACATAGGAGCAGGTTGCACCATTCAGCCCATTGAATCTGCTCCTATTTTCAATGAGATCATGACTGATCTGATAAACAGCAGTTCCATTCCCCCCCCTACTTTCCACATAACCCTTTACACCCTTAATGATTAAAAGTCTGTCTACCTCAGCCTTGAATATAGTGAACCACCCAGCCTCGACAGCCGTCTGCAGTAAAGAATTCTGTACATTCACAATGGTCTGAAAGAAGAGATTACACTCCTCTCTGCCTTAAACGTGTGACACCACATTCTGAGAAAATGTCCTATAATCCTAGACTCTCCCACAAGGAGTACCAACCTCTCTGCATCTACCCTGTCAAAAACCCCTAAAAATCATGTATGTGTCAATAAGGTTGCCTTTTGTTCTTCAAAATTTAATGGGTACAGTACCATCTTACTCAATCTCTCCCCACAGGACAGTCCCTCTATATCAGCCTAGTGATATAGAGTAGCCAAGTACTGCTTCCAATGCCAATGTATCTTTCCTTTGATAAGGTGCCCCAAAATGTTTGCATTCCAGATGTGGTCTGACTAGTGCTTTGTATAGTTTTAGTAAAATCTCCCTACTTTTATGCTCCATTCTCTTTGAAATAAAAGCCAACACACTATTTGCCTTCCCTATTACCTACTTAGCTGAGAATTTTGTGATTTATATATAAGGACTCCCAAATATTCTCTAGTGCAGCTTTCTATAGTCCTTTTCCATTTAAATAATCTTCAACTCATCTGTTATTCCTGCCAAAGTTCATAACCTCACATTTTCTAACAGCATATTCTATCCACCAAGTTTGTGTCCAGTTGCTTAACCTATCTATATTTCCCTGTAGACTCTTTGTGTCATCCTCATCACTTGCCTTTCCTGTTAATTTTGTGTCGTCTGATCTCCTCATACTTTCACTTGCTTGCAGGGGGTACAGAGTGATTGATTCACAATTTATAAATACACTGACTTATTGGTTGAAAGCAACTTCATCCAATAACTAGTGAGGGAAAATATACTGGCTTTCTTCAGGCGTTTTTACTGCAGAGAAAAGGACAGCACCTCTCCTTCCAGAAGTCCAAAGGCTTCTGTCTATATTATTCACATTATTAAGCTACTCTGCTACCTGAGAGCCAATCATGTAGTTATTGGCAGGCAGAAGGCCTTTGTCATCAACAATTGTTTATTACTCTAAAGATAGGCTACTATTTGACAACCAAATCTCACTTTGTGTGGACCTTCTTCAGCCAATTCATTTGCAAATAAACTTCCTGCACTGGTTGAACAAACAACAGTGTAAACAATACTTATAATAAGTGGTGGCAGCTTGCTTTTAAAAAGTGCTGCAATCCCTTCAAACCCCAGTGTTAAATAAGTCCTTTTCCCATTTCAGTCCAGAATCAAAAATACAGAAAAATAAAGAAAAGTCTTCACAACATATATTTTACCGATTGACGCCTCAGCATTTTTACTGACTAGATAATTATTCTTGGTTTTTCCATTCCTTGTTTCTAATGAACACTGAATCTACTTGAGATTGTAGATTATTCCTCATGCTGAGAAGAGTTTAAAAACTTCAGTCAGCTATGTAAACAAATCTGTCCGGTTAATACTACAGATTTACTGAACTCCTTAACTCACTACATTTCAGTTAAGGTTTGATCAAGATTTAGATTATTCATAATGGAATATTGATGTTTTGATGTCTTCTAATTTTTGGCACCATAGGATAGAAATTGTGTTCTGCGAAGTTTACATTTGAAGTCTCCAAGTCCTTGAATGGCAGACATTTTAAGTTGCACACAAAGGAATGTACAGTGACTACAACTTGCATTTATCTTGGGTCGTTAATGTAGCAAAATACTTCAAGGTGCTTCACAGCAGCATTCTCAATCAAAATCTCACACTGAGCTAGATGAAGAAAGATTAGAAAGATTAGGTCCTAAAAATGCTCAGTGAGAGACAGAAGACAGAAACCTGGGAGGGCAAATTATATAGGATCAGATATACACTATTAAGTCATTTTACTGAAGAGAATTCCTATCCTCAGATCTCTCTGCTAAGATTATAGCTATATATTAATTTTCAGTGTACGCGGGGGTAATTTTCTGATTTTGTTCTTCTGGCAGGTAGCCTCTCTGGTAAGAAGATCATATTAGCAGTATCAATTAATGGTTGTACATTTACATTTTCAAGCATGAAAAGCTCCTCACCATCAGAAAGAAGTTGAAAAATGACTCCTCTAAATTTTTCATGGAAAGGGATTTGAAGAAGAATTGTTTTAAAACCAATTTGGGACATTCTAGTTAATCAATTGACAAGGAGTGTAGATGTAAATTGATTGGTACAGTATGGCTTTGCTGTGGGATGGTAAAGAAGATAGATAGTGTAATTGAGTTTTCTCAGTGACTGAGATCTGCTGGGTTTGTTACCAGGGGTGAATTTATTTGTAAGAAAGGGGAACAGGATTATCTTTACTAATGGTTGAGTCTGGAGAAAGTAAGATGTCACCGGCACAAAAAGATGGATTCACTGCAAATACAACAAACGTTTTTAGCATTGATTTAGCAGTTGATTTGGACTCTTGACCACCTCTGCAAAGCTTTTTGAGGTATTCCTGAAGCACAGGTGGTTTTTTAAACTATGAGGAAACTTTGTTTCTTTTATCACACCTGGGTCTATAGCACTCAATGTAAAAGGAAAAGTGTCTGGGATAAGGTTTGTTTTGAGGTTATCCTCTTTCATAGAATTCCTACAGTGTGGAAACAGTCCGTTCAGCTCATCGAGTCCACACTGACCCTCCGATGAGGAGCCAGTCCAGACCCACCCCCCCAACCCTATAGCACTGTATTTCTCCTGGCTAATCCACCAAGCCTGTATATCCCTGGACTCAATGGGCAATTTAGCATGGCCAATCCACCTAACCTGCATATCTTTGGTCTGTGGGAGGAAACCGGAGCACCCAGAAGAAATTCACGCAGACACAGGGAGAACATGCAAACTCCACAGAGACAGTTGCCTGAGGGTGGAATTGAACCCAAGTCCCTGGCGCTGTGAGGCAGCAGTACTGAGCCACTGTGCCACCCCATTCTGAAGTCAGATCAATGTGAGAAACTAGGAATTATGAGGCAGCAAAAAGATTTTAAAGTCCAAAGACACAAGTCATTAAAGACTATCAGACAAGTAAACAGATTCATGGAACGCTGTAAAACTTCCTTTTTTTTGGAGTCTCACTTAGATTCCATAATAGAAGTCCTGCCCCAAATTTTGAATGACTTAACCTTTGCCAGTATGAGAACGGGGTTGAGTGCAATTCGCACAGGCAAGAAAATCAAACTCAGCAGGATCAGTTAGATTCATTTCTGAGTTTAAATGAACCCCATTTTGACAGGTCCACTTGAACCCCAAAGTCTGCAAATCCAGTTACGGGGTTGACACAAACATGTGTGGGAAACATCTGTACCACTGTTGTGACACGAGGTTTTTAAATGATCACTCCTTAAACTTAAAGGAGAGAGGCTGCACCTATTGGTTGGAGAATTTTTTTAAAAATGAAACTCCCCTGGACTACTTTGATTGATTAAAAGATGGTAAAAGAAGTACCATTTGATTGTGCATTTTCAATAGAGCACTTTGTTGATGGTTCCTCAAGGCCATCTTCCTCATTATGAATGCCTTGCTGAGCTTCAAAAGCTATAATTATCCCATCAAAGGGAATCTGAGTTCAAAATGTGACTGACAGCTAAAGAGGCTAATCAAGGATTAGTTGCCTGGAATATGGGGTTTAAATAGAAGATTGTATCTTAAATAAGAGATACACCGGATGAGAGTTAAAGGCTCTGGATGGACTTTAAGAACAGGAGCTCTTTTCACAGTCAAGTGTGTCACAATGAGAGCTGTATTGCTAGAAAAATTATTTTTACATCTCCACTGGCTCCTGATGGATACCCATGGTTGAAGCTGTGAATGAGTCACTGTGGAGATGGCATGAAGGGAATGAGGGGCCATGTGGAGTGTGTAGATGGCATTGAGTTGCATAAGTATGAGGATTTAGGAACCAGAGACTATGGTAGATGAAGGCTAAAGTGTTTAACAATCTTTAAAACAACTTGGACAACACCCCCAAAGAACTGAGTCGAGCCTTCTACCAGCTCACTTTGACACTAGCTTGCGCCTGTGGTGACCTGTGCTCTGTATTACCCGTCCCAACTCAATCATCTTCTAACCCTTCCACAGTTCTGCAAGATACCTACCTTAGTACTCCAAATCTGGCGCATGATCCTAAAATTAGACCGAGGCACTTTACAAGTGAAATTAGGAAATTCTTGTCACACAAAGATAAATAGAAATGTGGAATTATCTCCCGAAAAAGCTATATGAATTTGGGACATTTGAAGTCTGAGATTGATAGACTTTATTGTTAAGCATGTCAAGGGACATGGAGTAAAAGCAGATAAGTGGAGATGAGATGTAGATCAAACATGATCTAACTGGTTAGCAGGGTAGTCTCAAGGGATGAAATGGGCCACTGCTCTTTTTAATGTTCTTATATACCAGATCTTCCACCCGTCAAGTTAATTGGGCAGAAAATCGAACATCCCATTCTATGCAACTTTCCTTCATATATGTTTTCATTTTAAAATTTAATCAGTCAAATAATGACAATTTATCTTGCAGTCAACATGAGAATCGCATCAAACAAGCTAAGTAAATGTGACAAGGGCAAACTGACAAAATTGAAGAGAACACCCAACCATCTGGAAAGATTTTATGATAGATTCACTGAGGAAATAGAAAGATCCACCCTTTACATTCAGTTAACCACTTTCTTGCTCTGTTATATAGATTTCACACAATAACAAAATTTCCTTTCATAGTCATTATTGAAAAATTTTCAAGGATTTGTTTGACTGTTTTTTACTCTGAATCTGCCTTAACTTGTGACCGGGCAAATAAAGCAGTAAATCACCTACCTTTGTAATTATTTGGAATGCACATCTTTTTGTCACCAGACAAAACATTCTTTTTATTCCATACAGTCCTTTGAACAAATGGAGTTGCCAAAACATGCAGGATAAAAAGCTGATTCCTCCTCCAGTCTGTGCCTGAATGGAGCCAGAGATTTTGTGTTAATTTAGTCGCTTATCCATCCTAGTGCTTGGGGGAAGCATCTAACTGTCGTTAGCTGTCTTGGACCGTCATTTATTTGATTACCTATATGTGGCATACTGTTTTGTGTAGATTGTCAATGTATGTTATGTATGTTATAGTACCTGCCTACACTGCTCTTAGTAATAAATGTGAATGATTACTTTGCATAATATCTTTCAGAGCACAGAGCTTACTATTCACCACTGATTAATATGCACCACTTCTGTGATGTCCAAATGATTTATTCATGTTGTTTGTCTGTTGTTTCCACTAATTGATGTCTTAAAACAAATGGAATGAATAAGTTATTTTTCTATTATCATTTTTGCTGTTGAACTCTTAGAACGTGACACTAGCAAGTTACAGAAGCTGAACACAGATGAGCAATCGATCAGGATTGTACTTTGTTACATGTTTAGAAGTCTACTGGAATTTAGTTCCAAATGATTTTTAAAATCTTACAATTTGGACATAGAATTGAAGAAGAAATCTTCCTTGTGAAATTCCAAGTTCAATGCAATTTCAAAAAATATATGATTCAATGACTCCATGGAGAAAGGAACATTCCTTAAAAAAAACCCACTGTTGTTATCTGTAGTGGAAGAAAATTGGCATAGTGCCATAGAGTCATAGCATGTAGTCTCATTCTACAGAGTACTGCTTCTACAAAGCACCATGCTTGTAGAATTTGGTGAGGGTAGGAAGAGATACTGTTCTGTTATTTAAAATAAACAGGAACAATCTTGGAAACAGATTACGGAACAATAACAGCTGAAATCCAGAGGCATTAATTAAAATTATACTTTAAACAACGTACTAACTGAGAAAGGGGACTAGAGACTTTTATTTAGAACAATGATGAGTAGCTGAGAACTCCTAGCTTGTAATTCTTGCAGCATGTGGAAATTTCAAGACACTTTGTGTCCTGGGTGGAATACATTTGTAGGAAATCCCTCTAGCTGCTTAACTCCATATCAGGCTTTTTGAGATTGAGTGGCGACTGGAGTCACATCAGAGCATTAGGGAGGATGAGAGTTTTCTGGATTACAAAGTTAAGGAAGGGGCCCCTCCACAAACTGGGAGTCCAGGGTAGTAGATGGAAAACCACCAGGAAGCTGAGGAATCTGCGGATTGCATATCTCTCTCAATCTAGTACCCAGCTTCGGAGACTGCTGGGACTCATAATGCCTTGAAGGAATGCATTTAAGACCAATAGAGTCCCACATGGATTTTTGTCTTTCAATGCTAAAACCTCTTGCAGAGAGAGTGCAAAATATTCTGCAGGGAGAGAGTGAGTGAGAAATTAACAAATGACATGAAGATGGACACTGTTGAGGTCCTTTATGGTCCTATTTTCAGGAGCTAGGGAAAAAGTAACAAGTAGGAACTCAAAATAATAATCACTACATTATTTGTATTGTTGTATGCTAGGGAGACTAGAAATATGCAGATAGGAAAGAGATGGTGCAGGAGAAAGAGCTTTAGTTTCTTGGAAGAAGGCACCTATTCAAAAGTGAACCTCAACGTGAGCCAATGCCATTCTCTTGAGGTTGACTAATGTAATTACATAAATTTTAAACTACGTTAGCAGGATGGTGGGTGTCAGCATATAAAAGTGAAAAAAGAGGAATCAAATAAAACGTCTTGGATGTACTAGGGAAAGATGTGGTATCATATTAGATAGAAGGAGATTAAGTGGATCAAGGAGGAATACAAAGACAGGTTTCCAATACATATATGTAGAATACAAAGTGTGGTGGTTATTGTTGATGAGTTACAAGGACAAATAGCCATGTTGGAAGATGATGTAGTTAGCAATATTGGAAACATGGCACTGCATTTTAGCAAGGATGTGAAGACTTTAGAGATGTTGCAGATAAGATTTAGAACATAGAACAGTACAGCACAGTACAGGCCCTTTTGCCCTTGATGTTGTGCTGACCTATTATCCTACCCTGCACACCCTACGTTATACTATTCTCCATATTTACAAGAATAGTTCCAAGGATGAAAGATGTCAATTATGTTGATCTATTAGAGAAGTTAAGAGTTGGTTTCCTTAGAGAGGAGATAGTTGAGAAATTTGATTGAGGTCATCAAAATCATGAGGTTTCTAAACACAGCAGATAGAAATTGACGCCAACGGTGGAAAAGATGAGACTCAGAAATCACCATCATAAGGTGGTGGCAAAAGAATCAATTGTGATAAAAGGTAAAAATATTTAAACATAACAAAATGTCAGGATCTGGAATGCACTGCCTGAGAGTATAATATTAGGCTTTCAAAAATGAATTGAATAAGAACCTGAAGACAGTAAGTTTTCAGGGCTGCATAGAAAAGATTGGGGAGTGACTTGCTATTGCTGTGGCCTCCTTCTATGCTGTAAGTGTCTTATAATTCTACTGTTCTCACACAAACATCTGGGTGATCTTTAAAGAAGTTTTTCAGCAATAGCACAGATACATTCCCAGAAGAGGGAAAGGCGGGAGAGCCAAAGCCTGGTGTCCTTAGATGACAGTGGAGCTAGAGAAGCCAAAGTGTGTTCTACGGTGCAACTCAAGTGATTTCTTTAAGTGAGAGCTTAAGAAAATAGTTGAGAAGAGTGGTAAACGGTAAGATAAGGCAGGAAACAAGAGAAAATGAGCATAGAATGGCAGTTAACAAAAAAAAAGTACTTTTATCAGTTGGCAAATCATAAGTAGTTTATAAATGATGGGTTGGGGTCTATTAGGGACAAAGAAGTTTACATGACTGTTATGGGCTCTTGTGGCACAGTGGTAGTATCTCTACTTCTGGACCACGAGGCCTGGGTCCACATCCCCGCTGCTGCAGAGGTGCATCAAAACATGTCTGAACAAGTTAATTAAAAATGTTTTTATACAAATGTTATGACACAGCTCTTGAGCAGGTGGGACTTAAACCCTTCTATCCTTAAAGGGACAGGACATGGTGAGAACCCTTTGTATTGAAATTTAGTTTGGAAGAGAATGTGGACAAAATACCAGTAGTAGTGGATATGGTAGACATAATAGATACCATGAAAATGGTGACAGAGAGTGTACTGAACCTGGTCCAGGTAGATTACATCTTGGGATATGAAGGAAGATTGGATTGGAGCACAGACTCGCCAAGTCTCCATCCTTCTTTGGATGTGGAAGAAAGGCCAGCAAATTTGAAAGTTGCCATTATGACAAGTTGGGTTGGAGAAGCAGGGATTCTTCTCCTTGGAGCAAAGGGGATTGAGTAAGATCTGAGAGAGGTGAACAAAGTCTGACTGGTTTAGATAATGTAGACAGAAAGAAAACTATTGCATTAGTTGGCAGTACAGGACAAGAGGACACAGATTAAAAACATTGGGCAAGAGACACAGGGAAGATGAAAGGAAGAATTTTGTTAAATGGTGAGTGGGAATAACCTGGAACTTATGTGTCTCTTTTGGAAGTGGAAGCAATCAATAATTTCATAAGAAAATAAATAAACTTGCAGGACCACTGGATTAGAATGGGAATGACTGGGTCCCTTTACGAAGTGCCAACATGGACTTAGTGGGGGTAATAGTCTGCTCTGTGCCTTAACAACTCTATGACTCTATGCATTGAAACCATTTTGATAATCAGTTGTACTCTAATTCTTAATAACGTAAGGCTTCTGTTAAATGGATTTGTGAGTAAAGGATTCTTTCTCCCATATTGGTAGATCCATTGGAATCAAGTGAGACATCTCTGATTGTTGCTGATCTCTGCTCTCTCTGGTGTATGTAATAATTGTACCTTGATGGATAAATTAATTGTTGCTCCGCTATATTCATATTAGGATGCAGTAACAGGTGTCATTTAAATTTCTGAACAGAATGGCCATGGGAGGAATGCATTAGTGTCAGTGGTGAAGTAACAATTTTGCTAATTAAAATATTCATATATTTTAGTTCAACGAGGGGTTGGTAAAATAGATGTGTAAATATTGCATAATGTATTTCTGTTATCACTCCAGAAAGTGCAGGATGTCAAAAATGTTTCAAAATGTGAGGTGTTGATGTGCAAATATTGTTCTGGAATGGCTTCTGTTTGAATTTATGGTTTAAAAGATAAACTTTATGAAATGGTTCCAAATGAGCCGTAAGAAGATCTCCGGTTTGATAAATGTGTCGCTGCCTATTCACCATGTGAGCAGTGAGTGTGTAAAAACAGCAAGCATCTATTAACTATCTGATGAATGCACTCAAAAACAACACAAAGGATTTTTTTTTTAATCTGATCATGAGATTTACAGATGAGTTTATAAATGAATAGAATCCAATTATACAAATTCATCCTTCTGGGAAAGCAATTCAGGCTGCACTTTATTAAGAATAGGATTGTAATTTGAATTTTAATTGAAAATTATTGAGCAGTACAAACTGTTCAGCAAGAAAGTGTAAGAATATTATTCCATTGAACAGGAAAGTTTAATGTGAACTTTGTGTGGTAGCAACATCAGTTGTTACTTGTGCAGCAATCTGTTCTTACTAACCTGAGTACATTAATGGTACAGCTTTTGCCAATTTAGTTGCTAGGTTTTCTTTGGAATAAACTATTTTTATATAATTAACTGAATATTCTATGCTGGGTTTATTCTGCATTTTAATAACTTAACATTGTTCTCATCATGTAATTAGATATTATCTTCTGTTTAGCACTCTACAGCTTTTGAATTAATTTTACCAGGAGAACCTGTTACTAGACACATAATTGTTTCACATTCAGGGAGTGCAAAGGGAGTGGTTTAGTTTTATTGAAATATATAAATTGTTAACCTATATGTGAAATGGCAATATTTGTGGCTTCAGCATCTTATGTAATAAGAATGCCGATAAGGGCAGCTGAAAGAGCAGGTGACCCAAGTAACCAAATGTCATACTAATATATCGTTCCCTGTAATTTATGTGTGCTTAAAATACTGAGGGCCTTCTGCAATGTACTTCTGGAAACAGTGACTTAATGTTTGCATTATTTTCTATTTTGGACATATCCAAATAAGCAGCCTGATATGCAATGTTAGCTTTTTGTAATTCTACCAGAACACTTGTGAAAAGTTTCCACAAAATGAATCGTAAGGCTGTGAGAAATATATTTCTTGACTGTGTTGTGTTGTGTTCAATGGTTAACATATGTAGACAAGTTCTCAGTTCCTCAATGTCACACTGCATGGAAATACAGTGTATGAATTAAACCAGATATAATTTGTTTTGTAATTTCATTTTGATCCATAATTGTGTAATATCCGTTTTGTTTTACATTTCATTTTGTATTAAAGTTGGACAGGTGTATGCATTTCCTCTATCATGCTGTTGCACTATGTAATGTGAAAATAAACATTGAGAAAAATGTCTATCTGCAGTTTTTTTTATTTCATTCAACTGTTTCACAATTGGCAGCATGTCGGTCTGAAAAAGAAATAAAATTGATATAAAACATTTCTCATGATACTTCTCGTGAACTTTCTCATGGCAAATCAAAGATCACTGTATTGCTGGAGGAAGACATTTACTGCACATAAAAGAAATTTGGAAAATATATGAGAGATCTACCTGAAGATTGTGAATTGATTTTCTCATAATTGCTTTCTGGAAAATACTATTTACCTTATCTATTGCAGATAAATGATAAAAAAAAGTTTGCTTCAGTTACATAATTAAATAATTTGATGTTAGATGGGACAAAGGCGAATTGGAGAAGAAGACAACTCCATATCTTGAGGATAATTTGCATCCGCCCAATTTATTAGGCAAACAGGGAATGGAGCAAGCCTAGTTTTGGAGTTGGGAGATGTTGTGCTAATTGAAGACCCATGTCTGGAAGTTGAACTGGGCTTATAAAGAGAATGGCCAAGATGATTGGCAAGAAGGCTGGGCAATGTCTGGTAAGGTATTTGTGGAGACACATGGAGGAAGTTTTAACCTGTCAGACTGGGGTGAGATTTTTTAACGGGGGAGGGATTATAACTGAAACCTTCCCCATGTCAGGAAAGTGGTGAGCGTGGTTGTTGAATTGTCCCATTATCCCAATTGCATATTTTGGTGCACAGGAAACACTCATGCAAGCAGGTCTACCATTAAACATGTTGAATGTTCATTGTGGCTGATTTTAACTCTAACCACATGGACTTCCTGGATTTGCTGGAATGCACCAGGTGAGAGAACAGGCTGAGCAAATGACAGGCATGAAAGGCTTTAAATACTGAAATCTGACTACAGGCTCTTCACCTAACTTAAAAGACTTTTGCTCACAGGACTTGTTCTGAAAATATATTTTCGCTATTATGGATATAATAGACAACAAACATGCTTTTGAACTATGTTTCTCAACCATCCCAGAATAACAACATGAAAGATGGAGACAATTCAGCTGTCATGTTCATGCTAGTCTTAGAATCATAGAATCCCTACAGTATGGAAAGATGCCATTTCACCCATCGAGTCCATTCTGACCCTCCAAGCAGCATCCCACACAGGCCTACGCCCTACCCTATTCCCAAAACCCTGCATTTCCCATGGCTAATTCACCTAGCCTGCACCTCTCTGGACACTATGAGTAATTTAACATGGCCAATCCACTTCACCTGCACATCTTTGGACTGTGTAAGTAAACCAGAACAAACCCACGCAGACACAGGGAGAATGTGCAAACTTCACACAGACAGTTGTCCGAGGATGGAATCGAACCAGGCCCCTGGCGCTGTGAAGCAGCAATGCTAACCACTGAGCTCCTGTGCAGAGCAACTCACCTTGTGCTACTCCATTTATACCCGGCCCTCCACATTCTTCCTTAATAATCTAATTCCCTTTTCAATGCCTCAACTGACCCTGCTTTCACCACACTCTCAGGCAGTGCATTCCAGATCTTCACTACATTTAAAAAACTATTTATTGATTTGGTCATTGACAGTTACCTTAAATCCAGGCTCTCTGGTTTTCAGAGTAGGACCTGGTTTCTCTTCTAAGAGATCAGCACCTATGATATGTGTCCCTCAATATTGCACAGAGGCTTTCAAATATTTGGAGTGGTATTGAATCCGCAACTTCGTAACTCAGTAGTTAAAAACTGAGTCACAGCTGAAACCATATTGTAGCGAGCTTATATGACAACTGCATCTGACTGTTATCAGTTTCTCAGTTCAAGAACAGTTTCTTCCCTCCTGATATCAGACTTATATACGGGCCTCTCATATATTAGAGTTGATCTTTCTCTGCACCTTCTCTGTAGCTGTAACACTATTTCCTGCATTCTGTTCTATTACAGTGCTGTACTTATGTAAGGTAAGATTTATCTGGGTAGCACACAAAACAATACTTTTCTCTGTCTCTCACTACATGTGACAATAATAAATCAAATCAAATCAAAGTTGTCACATGACTAAATTTTGGACTCCACATAAAAACCTGATGATAATTGGTCTGGAATCTATTCATTAGTAAAGTCTGAGATGCCACTCAATGAAATGATAGTTGAATTAGAACAAAAAGGGACATGAATGACTGCAGAAGGCTGTAAATGTCTAGTCATTTGAAAAATAATGTAAACCAGAAAAAAAAACATTTTAAGAGAGAAGTGGAGTTTTGGCCACAATTAGCTCAACTTTGATCTTATCAAATGACAAAGCAGGCAAAATAGCCTAAACCTGATTCTATTTCTTATGCTCTTGTAAAGTAGGTTGTCTAAGTCTATAGATGTCATTTTATAACAAGTTTACACAGCCAGTTTCTATAAATGTAGACATTGGCATCTACAACCAAAATATAAAAAGGAGAACAAAAATATGACTTTAAAGCCTTTATCTGCACTCTCTGGTCTTATTCCCCATTTCAATTAATGCCGACATGCCCTGTGAAAAACTTTAGGTGTTTTACTGGTATAATATAAATTGGCTCATTATTTTGGGTTATAGCATCTACTAAAAGAACAAACAATGTAATTTAATCACATTTTTCTTTTCAAATGTAATGACAGTAACTCAGAGATTCATTTGTAATTCTTCATTAATTCCAATTTCACTATTTGGGAACAAGTTGACTACCTCTGAGAGTTACTAAAACACACATTCCACCAACATCGTGATTAATTTGAATTTACTGATTGTAAGGTCCCTCTGGAGCAATGCCCAAAAGTTGATTTTCACAGAATCCAGCTCCACATCATTTTTAAATCACATGACATTGGATTATATTTAGCTACATTTATGAAGGAGGTCTGTAAAATCAAAGACTAGCAATGAGCTCCTTCCATTGCTTTACAGTTAACAATGAAAAACTATGCAATAATTTAGTTACATAAGCACAAAACAAAGTTCTTGCACTTTAAGACTATTGTAGCAAGTATTAAAGATTCTTTGAACAGTTCTACATATTGCCAAAGTAATCTCTTTTCATTTAGAATCCAATGCAAAGTGAATATTCACCAGTAAATTATGTTTCTTTAATCTTAAATTTTGTAAAAAGTCAAAGAGAATCAGGGGAAAAACTCTCCATTGGTTGGAGGCATGATTAGTATAAAGGAGAATGGCAGTGATCATTCAAGACCTATCACCTCAGTCCCAGGACATCACTGTAGTTATTCCTCACCTTCTGCTACTTCATAACTGACCCTTCTTCTGTCATAAAATCAAAAATGGGGATGTAGGGATGTTTGCAATGTTCAGTACCATTCACATGGCCTCAGATGTTGACACACCCTGTGTAAATATGCAGAATGACCTAGATAATATCCAGGCTTTGGCTGAGAAGTGGCAAGAAATATTTATACCACACAAATATTAGGCCATCCACCCTTGACATTCAATGGCATTGCCATCCACTGAATCCCTCACTAACAACAATCTGGAGCTTTACCATTGATCGGAAACTGAACCAGACACTATGGCTACGAGAAAGTTAGAAGCTGGAAATTAGAGGATGAATTGACTCACTTCCTGACTGCCCATTGACTCCCCACTATTCACAAACTCAGGTTGATGGGATACTCCTCATTTGCCTGAATAGGTGTAGCTCTAAGAACCACCAGAGAAGTTCAACACCATCCATTGCATGGATTCAGATCAACGACACCATCCTCAATCACCGCACAATCCATCAGTTTAAATATTCACTCCCTCCACAACAGAGCATTGTGGCTACAAGGTGTATTATATACAAGATGCACTCCACCTACTCACCAAGCCTCCTTCAGCATTGCCTTCCAAACCTTCTACCTATACCACTTAAAAGGACAAAGGCAGTCGTGGCCTTGGCACTGCATTGAAACGTCAATACTTGCAAGTTCCCCTCCAATTCATACACCATCCTGATTGGACCTAAATAGCTGTTTCTTCTCTACGCTGAGTCAAAATTCCAGAACTCTGTTCAAGTGGCATGTGGCTCTATTTACCTCCCAGCACTGCAGCAGTTCAATAGGGTAGGGCCAAGTGCCTGATTGAACATGGCCAATCACTTTGACTGGAATTGAACCAGGCCTTGGCCAACTGTAGCTCTTCCTTCAGCACCTGAATCCACTTTCATTTTCACCAATTGTCAGTTGTTTCAGGCTCATGCAGGGTGCTTACCATATGACCAGCTAGCACAAGCTGCTGGTCTGGTTGTTGATGTGCCACAACAGCATACAATGACATGTCCACCCCTACCTGACTGACAGATTAACTGTTCAATACTTCCCACCATAACAAGCTGCCTCCCTCGCTCTCTGATATAAATCAAAGCACGCCACGGAGGCTGGCAGCCTGTAACCGAGCACTAAAGTCCCAGTGAGTTAAGTAAGTAGTGTCCCACGGAGGTGGGTAGCCTGTAACCGAGCACTAAAGTCCCAGTGAGTTAAGTAAGTAGTGTGGGTCCCACGGAGGCTGGCAGCCTGTAACCGAGCACTAAAGACCCAGTGAGTTAAGTAAGTAGTGTGGGTCCCACGGAGGCTGGCAGCCTGTAACCGAGCACTAAAGTCCCAGTGAGTTAAGTAAGTAGTGTGGGTCCCACGGAGGTGGGTAGCCTGTAACCGAGCACTAAAGTCCCAGTGAGTTAAGTAAGTAGTGTGGGTCCCACGGAGGTGGGTAGCCTGTAACCGAGCACTAAAGACCCAGTGAGTTAAGTAAGTAGTGTGGGTCCCACGGAGGTGGGTAGCCTGTAGGTTGGTGGTGAAGTCAGTATGTGTAAGCTAAGAAAGCAATGAGAAGTATACAGAGACTAGCAGCCTCCAAGTATGTGGTTAAGCGAGTGAACACCAAGAAATCAAGCTAAGAGCCATATGATGCGCATATCTGCGCAAGTGCAAAACGTATAAGATGGGTGTCCATCTTCCCCACAAAGCTACCTGGTGGAAACATGCAAGTCATAGGTGTCCCGAGCTCTAAAGTATTAGAGGTCTAAAGTGGTCCCTGGGCTGGCTTGTGAGCAGGTAGGGTATAATGGCAATGCTGACTTGCCAAATAAAAGCCGAAAGAACTGTGGATGCAGTCAATCAGGAACAAAAACAAAGTTGCTGGAAAAGCTCAGCAGGTCTGGCAGCATCTGTGAAGGAAAAAACAAGGTTTACGTTTTGCGTCCGGTGACCCTTCCTCAGAACATGTTGTTGATGCTGACTTGGTGAGGAAAATGGTGGGCCTTATTGCGAAGCAGCAGTTACAAGATAGCTAGGAAAAATATTTGGCGAGCTGCAGTCATCAGGTACCCACGCTGACTCATATGTCAGGAATTTGCACCATCTAGTTTCTCAATGTGGGAGATGAGAATTGGACTTGCCTACAAGTAAGATGAGTTGATGTGTTACTAAGAAGAAAATGCATGAAAGTACAATAGTCACCTATGAATGGTGAGATTCTGAAGTAGCATTTCCAGCTTGAGGAGGAAATCATGAAAATTTTTCTCGACATCAAGATTCAGATATTTTTCATTCTCATCATATTTTTCCGCCTTTCTTGCCATTATTCATGTCACACCAGGGTGTAGTGAAAATGTCATCTGGCATCATGTGTGGTATTTTCTCAAATCATTATTGTTGGTAACTTGTGGTATTTCCCACATCTATCAGATGTGATACTGGGTGAGAGTTGTTGGAGATAGTTTGCTGCCTTTGTCTTGAGCCTATCTGATAATTAATGGTAGACAATATACCACCATAGGGCATGTATAGATGACAGTGTAATTTTGTAAAGAGAAAATTTATCGTATGGTAACAATAAGTTCAAATTTATATGATGAGGCATAATCACAGGGCTTTAGGGAACTAAAACAGATAGACCTCTGTTTCCACCCACAGACTTTGCATGATGGCAATCAAATTTGTAAAACCAATGGAACATGCGCATTAACCCCTTCAGAACAATTACCTTATAAAACATCTCCCCCAAACCTTTTATCACCAAAAACAACCCACTACCCAATCATAAATAGAACTACAGTACGTTGTCTCCATCCCTACACAAATGCAGATAATCTGATTGTTTCACACTTTCTTAGAACACTCTCTACTAACGTGGAAGAGTAGTAGCTTCTTGCTTAGGGATTGTGATCCTGGTTCAGATTTGTGATTTCTGATTCAAATGGGGAATCTTTTATCTTATGAATATCATTTGTGGATGGGACCATTCTTTGTAGACAATGTTCATTATGTGACAGGAGGACCCTTAGTCATCTGAATTTCCTTCCTCAAAGATAGCTGCTCTGTTGAAATAAGTACTTTCTTCCTTGAAGCAATCATGATTGCAAGGTAAAGCATTAACATTCTAGTTGGGATAACAAGGTGTAGAGCTGGATGAACACAGCAGGCCAAGCAGCATCAGAGGAGCAGGAAAGCTGACGTTTCGGGTCTAGACCCTTCTTGAGGTTGTCTCATTTTGCATTTCTCATTTCTCCCTTGGAACCTGATCTCACGCAAACTGCTGGTCAGCTGGATCTCTTTAGTTCCTCATTGTTTGACTGGTAAAGTAAACTTTTCTAGACTCGTAATCACGTCACTGAGAGATTGTTGTTCACTCAATATAATCACTGCCACTAGCACTGAATTTTCTTTTAGAAGACAAAAGATTGAGCCTTTCCACCAGATCTGTGAAGCCTGTGATTTTCTTTATGTTGACAAAGATAAACAGTTGTCTTATGCCGTAGTAAGAGATTTGACTTGATCGTTTTTTCTATTTTCTGTCATGAATCTTGGAAGCCCACTGAAGTCTTCTTCCAGTTGTCTATCAACTGGTTGGTCAATAATGATTTCTTCATAGATCACTATTTGAGCAGCTGCTTGTGTCTGGTCCAATGTTCTATTGGAGGTTGTCAGTCTCATCGGCCATTAAATGGAATTCAGATGGAGACACGTGGCATGCTTAAAAGGAGAAGGTGGTTGTTTGAGAGCAATGTACAAATTTTTAATTTTCTTAGTTGTAGTACAATTTGTAAACTCCTTCTGCACTGAGTTATCAGAGAGTCTAATCTCTGTCAAATCTCATCTCTGCTTTTTCCACCATGGTAACTGTTCCGATAGGATGGTAACACCTACTCCTATATCACGCACAAAATCCACAGGTTATTTATTCATTGATGTAGACAAGTTTTATGTCTTCTGGCTGGTTTTTATTAGTTATTTCCCTTAGGAATGTCCTGGATATTTGCTCCAAATTATCAAATTTTACATTTTACATATGTGATCACCAGTGTTTCCACTATTTTGAAGTTCTCTTATTTCTGCATATTTTCTGGAAGTGATCTACAGTTTTGCAAATGTAGCGTTCCTTAGTGATGGCTGAACTTTTTCTATGCCTGTGAGCCCTTCTTATCGCAAAGCACTACCACTTTTTTTAGTATCGAGAATTTGGTTTGTTTTCTTTGTGGCCTATCATGTACCTCTCTAGAGTGTCCATGCCTTGTAAATTTAATAGAATCTGTTTCCCTCTTGAGGTTGTCTTGGTCTTCTCCTCTTAGGATCTGACTGTGCATATGTTTGGTTTCTGCTTCCAGCTTCCTCCAAGGTTGAATCTTCCTTGAACTGTAAGAAATCTGACTAAGCTTCATCAAGAATTCCAACAACAATTCTGTTATGAATTCTGATTCCAAAACTCCATATTCACAGTTTTCTACTAATCTGTAATGGCCAATCATGGATTTGTCTATAAATTCTCCTGACAGCTAAACTGTTCTGCTAAATTCAGTTCATTCACCAGTTTCATGTTTTCTTAAAATTAATTATTAAAAGCTTTTAGGATATGTTCAAAACTGTGTGATGTTTGATGTTTTGTCTGTTTATAACAATATTTGCAATTAAACCCGTAGCGTATAGTAGTGTATTATTTTGCTCAGTTTCAGTTTTAGTGTTTGACTTTGAGACAATGTTTTATCTTAAGAACTACCACCTTCGTGAAGTCCAATCTTGTGTTCTGTACGCTCCATCTCTAACCTGGAATCTGCTAGGAAGTATTAAATATTTTTCTATGTCTTTTCAATGTGCTGAATCTTTTATTTGTGTAAGGATAGTTAAATCTGTATCATTCCAAGAGTGGTATAAGTCTGTTGTTATTTAAGGTTGTATTCTTGTATTTGCTAATGCTGATTTACATTGAATGACTGTAAGCTTGCTAGACTTTTTAACATAACATTGTTGCAATATTACGTTTACTAGCCATTTTTTAAAACTCTGTATTTCTATAACAGTGTATTGAATTCTTCAATTAAAAAAAAGTCCTGTAATAATTTACTGCTTTTAAGCTTATAAATCTGTTTCTTTGTAATGCTGAACTTCTGTACTACTTATTGGAGTTTTCCTGCCTTTTTAGTGATCATAATAGTAGCTTAAGGGTTTTCCCACCTACTGCAGCCAAGGTGGAGTTTTCCCACTTTTTCCCAGGAGATATGGCTACTTTCCTACCTTCTGTGGTTTAATGCACCAATCACTTACCCTACCAAAATTTTTAGATACATTTCTCTGACTGACTTTTTAAAAATCTCCCTCCTAAAATTGCAGCTTAATTACCAAGTCATGTGGCCCTTTTAAATTTTTAATGTTTTTCCTGATATTTCCTCCCCTGCTAGACATTTCCACTATGTTCTTTAAACTTGCCTATTTTCACATTAAATAAATTCTGGGGCCTTCACAATTCTGTAGCTTCAGTCTAAATTTCCTTTCTTCGTCCTTTCACTGTTCCTTACAGCTGCACCTTGTGGACCATAATATCAATGGTGAAAATACGCACTGTGAGAGATGAGAACGCTCTTTCACACTTTTTTTTTACCCTTTCTAGTCTTTATGCTATTTTTCATAAAAGTTATTCCCTTTTCCCTTGGGGCATCTAACTTTATTTCCTTGATCCTCTACATGCTCCTTGCAGAGCCTCCTTTGCTAGGGTCTCTGTATTTTCTAAGTGTGGTTCCTCATGGTTAGGGTAAGATTTGCTCCATCGCAGCCGTGTAGAATTTTTGCACACAACTGCTGGTATCCTTGTTATATTTGCATCTTTGCCAGTATGTGGTACCAGCTAAGAGGGTTAATTAAGGTAGTTTGCTGGCACCAATAATCCTTTGTCTTTGCTTTGTCTTGGGCTTATCTAGTGATTAGTATTGGAAAATAAACCTCCGTAGAGTACCTACAGAAGAGGCAGTGCTCTTAGATAACAAGGAAGTTTGTTGCATAATGGCAATAAGGACATCTGCATTGGTGAAGCTTAATTGTTAGGACATTAGGGAGCTCATACCCCCTCCAAAAGTTAGTGTAGTACATCCACAGACTCCACTCTTCATCATTGTGTGAACTTAGTCTGGAATTGTAAGTGGGAATCAAAGCACAAACACTGTAGATGCAACCACATTAATGTTGGCACTGGTAAATAAACAGAATTGGCCTAAAAAGAATGCAGTACAGTATGATTAGCTGAAAGTGACATTAGTGCGTGCCGATAATTAACGTTTCCATCTGAACTGTCGGAAGACCAGCACGGAGTCATGCATCATATGTCTATTGCATACATGCCAAATGATCGCTTGACAACTGTGTAATTGGGAAATTTATTGTTAATTTCTGAGTTGCCATTTGTGATGTTGCAAGTTGATAAATGAACTACCAAAAAAAACCCCTGTGTAAAACACTAATCATTTATTATTCATTATGGATTAAGAAATACATACTACATGCTAACCAGTACCACACAACCCAACAGGATTAATTCAGCTGTTTGTTGTTATGGATGAATAAATTAAAGCACTAAAAGGTTACAAATGCCAGGGGAGTTTATAGTCTCAACCTAAACTGAAATAAAACCATTCAAAACACTTAGAATGTCTTTACTAGGGAAACAAGGTCACTTGTAATTGCTAACTGTGCAAGAAAAAAAAAAGGTTTACAAAGTTGCACGGGGTAGAAGACATCCTAAGTGCAGCTAGAAGCTATACTGTTGATCTGTCTGCCCAGAAGCATGTACCACACGCTTACCAGTGATATTGAGTGACAATACCAAGACATAAATTTCCATTTGAAAAATCACAATGCTTCATTGTACTAAAAGCACATTACTAATGAAATGATGGACTTACCTAAACTAAACTATTCTCGTGTGTGTATGTGATGTTACCCATCTGTCCTCAGGTTGATCAGGCCTAGTGCAGGTTTACTCATGAGGTCTCAACTTCAGTCTGTTTTCTGGAAAGTTGGTCCTGGCCTCTCTATTTGGGGGCACTCAATCCAATATGGTCGTAAATCTACTTCTTATCCTCCTCTCCCAGCCACTGGAATTCAATCTAACAGTCATATTGTACTGTTAATGAATTCATTTGCTTGGCCCATCCTGCTGAGTGGCCTGTGCTAAATGTCTATTTTCTCTTGCCCTATTCTACACAATAGAATATGACAGGTCCACTTCCTGATGGAGATTCTCTGGCTCCAAATGTAATTGGTTCTGCTGTGGTGTTGTTACAGTACAATAATCCAGGAAATGCCCCATTTTACAGATTATTTCCAGTCAGCTCATGTCATCAGCAGTTTCTAGAAATGTGATTAACTCCTTACTGGGTTACTCCTTACAATATGAAAGCTGAGTTTTCCTTACTGCTTGGACACCTCATCCTCACTACTCCCCACATCCAAACTGCCAAATCCAGTATTGGTTTTTCATTCTGAATGATCTTGGACACAATGTTTATTACTTTTCCATGTTTGTGCATATTTAGGGCAAATGTGAAAGAAAATGTTGGCTTGCACTTTGTGGGAGATGGGGAATAATGCTTGGGCCAACTCAATGGGCCTTTCTCTATGCTGTGGACTTCTATTAACCTTTTCTATTATTAAAGAGAAAGTGATAGAGAAACACAGCAAATCTGGCAGTATCAGTGGAAAGTGAAACAGAATTAGCATTTTGAGTCTGACATGACTCTTCTCTAGAATTGAAAGGCGCTGGAAAATGTTTTGTTGCTGTTGAAAAAGTGGGAAGAGGAGCAAGGTTGTGAGGTTGCTTGGAGAAAAAGACAAAGGAAGCGCTAATGGTGGTAAAGAAGGAATAGAGATGTATTGTGGGTATAGATGAAGATGTGCAAAAGAGAGAATGTGTCTGCTCTGTCTACAAGACACAAACAAGACATGGCTTAGGTATTTTAGAGCCTCTAGAACTTGACATTGAGTTTCACAATTTCAGAGCATAACTTCTGTCCTCCATGTTTCTTTTATCACCACCTGCTCTGGTTATGTCTTGTTCACTTTGCTATCAGTAGACCAAACCTAGTTTCTTACCCAAGGTAAATTTGCCATTTGCTTTGTCTCTAAAATCATCTTTTTCTTAATGTTTGTAATTATCTCTCGGCCTTAATCGGATCCTTGGTCATCCTTCACTTGCTATTCAGCTATTGACACCATACTCACACAATTTTAATACAAGTCTTGTTATTCAGTATGTCGACACTCCACTCACACCATTTGTACTATCTTTTGACTCTCTTAATTTACCTAGAATTATCTTGCAATGATCCCTTCACCCTATAAATTCTATGCCTGTGTGCTTTCCTCCACTTCACCTGATGAAGGAGCAGCGCTCCAAAAGCTTGTGATTTCAAATAAACCTGTTGGACTATTAACCTGGTGTTGTGTGACTTCTGATAGAGTCATCATGACACAGAAAGAGCCCAATGGCCCATTACGCCTCTGACCCCTCAAGCTTACAGCAATCCAGTCAGTCCCATTCTCCTGCTCTATCCCTACTGACCTGATGGTTTGTATTTTCCTCAAGTGCTCATCCATTTCCTTTTGAAATGATTGATCATATCTGATTCCGTAACCCTCGTAGTCAATAAGCTCCAAGTCATCACTACTTGTTCCTGAGAAGATTTTTCATCAGATCTCCTTTTTATCTCTTACCCAAAGCTGTAAATCTGGTTCCATAGTCCCTGCATTTCACCTAATGGAGAAAGCTTCTGGTTTACCTTGTCTAAACATGTCATAATCTTGTACTTCTCTAACAAATTCCCCATAATCTTATGCTTCAAGGAAAACAATACTACTTTTTCCAACTGAACCTTGTTGCTAAAATCTTTCTTGCCGAGAACCAATTTGGTAAATTTCTACAACAACTTTTCAATGACCTCAGTTTCCCTTCTAAATGAGTGCTGATAGGAAATGAACGGAATACGCGATACTTCTATTTATGCACTCCATCAATGTATCCCACCACCATTATATCTATGCACATGAACCTCCAGGATCTTCTGTAATGTACCCCCTTTGGAACTGTTCCATTCTATCTGTATTGCCTGTCTATATTCCATCTTCCAACATTCATCATCTCACTCTTCTCTGTAATAAGTTCCATCCGACTTTTGTCTGTTCATTCTGTTAGGCCATTGAAATACTATTGCGTCCCCACGGTTTGCCAAACCTCCAAGTTTTCTACCATTGCCAACTATTAAAATATTATTCTGTATTCCATTCATTGTCATTAGTTGCCCCTCTATTCGAGGATGAAAGCTGTTCAGGTTTTGAGTTTCTGCCATAAGATTTCATGTGTCAGAATTCTGAAATCTACAGATCTTTGGACACATTGGCAGGATGTCCCATGAGGAAGGTAGAATTTGTTTCCGTTTCTTTCGTTCCCTTCTGCTGCTCTGACTCATTATGAAAACACTGTGACTCAATGTGTGATGTGGCCAGATGGACATGTTGATGCCATTTGGAATAATTAGGAGCAAGCTTCAGAGTATCATTGCAGCATTTTCTTCCTCCCCTCATCCCCTTCCTAGAAGGTTAGCCACGTGACAAAGCAGGATCTGTAGGTCAAGCTGCATTCAGTCCTCCTGACTTGAAGTGATTCAGGGGTTTGCTGCATGCCTGCCGGGCTGGTTTTCAGTTAATCTTCTCAGCATTTACCTTGGATGTACTGCGCAACGGAGACTTTGTCAAAGGCTTCCTCGGAAGGTCTAGAGCCATACTTTGTCACTTGCGGAATTTCTAAATGACAGAAGGTAACAGTTCAGGAGAATCCATGTCAGGATTTGCTCAGCTATGGATAAAAGGGAAATACCTCATAGTGTGATTTATCTGTCTTTTTGAAGAAAATTATTCGGTCACAGAATCACAGAACCCTTAAGGCACAAAAGAGGCCATTGTCTCTGCACCATCTTTCCAAATGAGCATCATGATTTAGTGCCATTCTCACACTCTTTTTGTCTAACCCTTCACTTTATTTATGTAATCACTAAATGCATCTTGAATGCCTCAATGGACCCTGCCTCCAACACAACAGTGGTGGTTTGTTATATTGAATATACTTTGTAAGCAGGTGGATGCCATTTGCATGGACCTTTTGCACCTTGATTTGCCCAACGGTGCACTCTCCTACTCAGAGCCACAGCCAAACCTGGCATTAAAGTCCCAAAAAGGATGATCTCTTCTTTTGGGATGTCAGTGAGAGCTTCATCAATTTTAAAATACAGGTATTTCAGCTATAACGCGTGTTTTGCTAACGTGAATTGGCTGTAACATGATTGATGGATAGTAGACACTGTTTGGATACACAAACTTTCTGCTGTACAGGTATAGTGATTTTCGATAACTCAAGGTCACACATAAACACAACTATCATGTTAGAGAGAATTACGTGTAGAACATTTCCTTAACACCTTGATCAGTGACAATGATCAGGGCATTAGTGCTGATGATGGTGGCATGTTTGATATGGTTGAGCAGTAGGTGATAACTCATCAGTCTCTCATTTATACAACTGAGGAGCGACCAGTGCACCCAAGGTTCTATTCCATAAAGTGAGCATCGCTGTCAGCCTTTCGTTATCAATAGGACACCCTATTTTAAGGCACTGTTTCTAGACTCCTGTCCATTTGGGGTGAGCAGAGAATATCATGGTGAGAATGCTTAATCACAGATACTGCTGCCTAAAATTACCTCCATTCCACCACAGATACTCAAAAACCTTCCTGAATCTCTGCACAGATTATTGACCAGGAACTCTCAGATTTACAGCCAATCCTCCACTGCCAGAGGACTTGCCAAATGGACGTTGGTAGAAGTGTGCACATACCGTTGCTTAACATGGGGTCCTTGGAGAACATTCATTGTCCACACAATCTTGATAGATCAGGTTTTCATGCTGACCCACATTAACTAGGGGCATCACTGAACAAAGCTGCAACTTCAGCTTTCTTCTGCCAAGTACAAGCAATGCCAGCTGAGGTTAGGGCTTAGAATTCCATATAATTTCCTTCCTGCATACCTCACTTATCATTATTCCCCGGATCATCTGATTCATAAAACCATAGAATCCCTACAGTGTGGAGGCAGGCCATTCGGCCCATTGAGTCCACACGAACCCTGCGAAGAGGGATCCCACCCAGAGCCACCCTCCACCCTATCCCTGTCACTCTGCATTTCTCATGGCTAATCCACCTAGCCCGCACAACTCTGGACACTATGGACAATTTAGCATGGCCAGTCCAACTAACCTGCACATCTTTCCACTGTGGGAGGAAACTGGTGCACCCAGAGGAAACCCGGATTGAACATGGTGTTTGTCCAACATTGCAATAGAAATAGAATCACATTCAGAAATGAGAGAAGAGATAGTAGGAACTGCCGACGTTGGAGTCTGAGATAACAAGGTGTGAAGCAGCATCAGAAGAGCAGGAAGGCTGATGTTTCGGGTCTGGACCCTTCTTCAGAAATGGGGGAGGGGAAGGGAATTCTGAAATAAATAGAGAGAGAGGGGAGGTGATGATGGAAGGTGGGTAGAGGAGCAGATAGGTGGAGAGAAGACAGATAGGTCAAGGAGGTGGGGATGGAGCCAGTAAAGGTGAGTGTAGGTAGGGAGTTGGGATGGGGGTTGGTCAGTGAGGTGGGAGGAGCGGATAGGTGGGAGAAAAGACAGACAGGTCAAGGAGGCGGGAATGAGATGGGCTGGTCTTGGGATGAGGTCGGGGGTGGGGAGATTTTGAAGCTTATGAAGTCCACAGTTAGGCCATTGGCCTGCAGGGTTCCCAGTTGGAATATGAGGTGCTGTACCTGCAGCCTTCGGGTGGCATCGTTGTGGCACTGCAGGAGGCCCAGGATGGACATGTCGTCTGAGGAATGGGAGGGGGAATTGAAGTGGTTCGCGACTGGGAGGTGCAGTCCTTTGTCATGATCCGAGAGAAAGTGAGTTGCCATCTACACTTTCATTGCACACACTGTACACCTCCCTTGCTGGCCTCAGTCTCGGCACCAGTATACAACAGTAACTCACTTCTCTTTGAAGTTCCTCTTCCGTTAAGCTTCCTCACCATCTTTTGTAGCCATTGCTTGTTGATCCTGTTTGTTTGATGTGGCAGACTCCATCTAGGTAACAGGAATTTTGTCAAGAGCACACGCTACACACTAACTCGCTGACCTAGGAAAAGAAATCAAATTGGAGGGACCTATTATCACTCTATCCTTTTGGGCATCTAGCCTACTTAACAGTGCAGTTCTTTTGCCATCACTATTCCTTCTAACTTAAAAGCTTATGGTGGAAAAGCTGCCTCATCAAAAGTAGCCAACAAAGAAAGAAAGCAACCAATAAATTTGACAATAAAGTCTATTAAAACTTATAAAAAAGATCTACACTCAAAACTTGACCACAATTAACATGAAAAAGAAGTGAATCAAAATTTTACAAAAAAGTGCTATACCACGGAAAAGTCTAACACAAACAAGGAAGAAAAAAATACAAAAAAATGTACAGAGCATTTCTAGAATGTTTCCCTCACCTGCAATGAAATCTGTAAAATTGGAGAATAGGCTTCAGTCTATGTGAAGGTCTCCCACTGCTTTTGCTTCAAAGCATAAATTGCTTTATGTACAAATAAGCATGCTTCAACCACAGAATCTATCATGACCAATTCATACTCTAGCATCCTGCAGATTTCAAGATTAGTTTCCTTCATAACAAAATGATTTTTTTTCTAATCAAACGGGATTTTCATTTGACAGTCCTTCCCCTTTAATGAAAAACTCCATTGTTTGAACCGTTCCATTATAAGATATCAGCAAAGGTTTTTTTGATATGAACTGTTCAAAGAGAGCCCTCCAGTGTGTGCCTCTGGTACAGAATTGCACCAGTGTGTGACATACTCAATAATATTGACATTCAGAAAGGTGTACATGATTGGGCAGCTTAGCAGTGCCCAGCAAAAAAAAAAAATCTTGGTTGAGCAATATTTTAATTGAAAATGACAACTCCTTTGCAACAAGCACAGAGAAGCATATAGATGAAAGTAACTTTGTGAAGCATTTTAATCTTACTGATACAGATCTATGCAGTATACTGAAATTTCTAGCATATTGGTGAACCTTGTGTTCAGATTGTGTGTGTTATGATGCCTGTTTATCATAATGAAGTTCTTAGTTATTACCAAGATTACCTGTTCAGCACCTTCCATATCTTGATCAGAGCCACCTGGAAGGACAAGTGCTGGAAGAACACAGGAACACTTGTACTTCATCCCAAAACTGGAACCATGTTGCAAGCATGCCTTGTGCAAGAATGACATACAAAGTATGGAACATTCCAAGACTCCTTCCCAATTGCATATCAATGTGATATGGATATTTATTGAAGCTCATTCACAGTTGCTGCCTCAAAATCTTGAAAGGCTGTACCTAGCAGCATTATGGAAATAACCTCATCACAGACGGTAGCTTTTCAAATTCAACTCAGGGGGATCTATGAATTCTGCCTTTGCCAGTAATGCCCTTATGCCACAAACTTTTTTCAAACATCCAGTTCTACTCCCTCGGACAAAACCCAAGAGTAGTCTGATTTAACATGGTTCCCAAAGTAACCTAGCTGCAAAACTTCATCCAAATTATGATAAAATTAAAGAAAAACATTGTAATAGAATTAAGACTGTTGGATTTGATGATATCAATTAAACACCAAAAGCTAGCAAGCTAAAGCATGCAAATAAATTACTTTCTTGTGATTTTGTTGTTTTCTTCCCTTTCTCATTAGATCTTTTACCACAACTTGCTACCAGGCTCCGAGTCTTCAAGCGTCCCAACTATTGTGCCTGCAAATTCACACCGCAGCACAAAAAGGCACAAAATGATTCAACTGAAGCAACTGAATTTGTAGACCAGAGAAGCAAGATGAAAAAACTGCAGCACATCTCTCTTCTTTACAGTAGCTAAAAGGAATCGTTTATGGAAGAGTCCGTTCTGTAAAGACAGCACTCCTAATATTGGAATATCGTAATTGTACATAGCAAAACATTTTATAAGGCCCCACCTTACAAGTAAATTAAATTCCTAAAGTCAGGAAGGTACAAAGTATGCTAAATCTATCTTGTTGCAGCTGATGGAAAGGCCCAGAAATTCCAAAGAGGCCTGCCTGAGAAGAATAAAACTTTTAATCTTTAAACTTACATGAGAATGTTATTTAATTTTGCAATTATATTTTAAGTTAAACTATTTTTATCTTATCACTGTTTGATTTCTGTTTTTCTTAACTTGAAAGAAATGCAGAATACTCTGAATGCTGAAACAAAAACAGAAAGTGCAAGAGAAACTCAGCAGATCGAGCAGCATCTGTGGAAAGAGAAACAGAGATAATGTTTCAAGTCCAATATGACCTTTCTTTAGAACTGAAAGGGGCTGGAAAATGTTTTGAATGTTGTTGACACGGGAGAAAGAGTGAGTGGAACAGATGGTGCGGTTGCTTAGAGCAAAAGACAAAGGAAGTGCTAAAGCTGGTCAAGAAGAGATAGAGATATCATGTGGGTGTATATGAAGGTTTACAAAGGACAGAATGGATCTGTTCTGCTAAAAGCAGAGTCCATAAGAAGCAACCAAAATGTAGATGGAATGTTACAACCTCAATAACTCACTATTGAGTTAAAATCCCCTAGGCAATTTATAGCCTCTGGGACACTAGGATTTAATACTAAGTTGTATGACTTCAGAACATGACCTTTGTTCTTCAGGTTTCTTATATCACCAACCTGATCACACTGGTCATGTCTTGTTTACCTTTCTCTGAGTGGAGTGGACCATGTTTCTCCTTTCTACACCTTCATTTGTACCCATTTTACCTTTACCATCATTAACACTGTCCTCATTCTTTTGCTGTGGGCACCCTCACAGTGTGTTCCACTCACTCATCCTCCCTGTCTGTCAATAGAATTTAAAACACCATAATCCAGCTCCTTTCAGTTCTGAGGAATATTTGACATCTCTCTAAAGTTCAAACTGAAACACCTAGAGAAGCCTGCTTTGCCTTATATTCTGTTAAAGGAAATGTGAAAAGTGGTATAACCTGCCTCTCACCTCCCAATCTATTATAAAGGAGAAGTAAAATAAAATCAACATCTGACACTCTACAACCAACAAGTAACATTTTTTTAATCTAACTCTAACAGTTAACAAATTAACAGAACTACTAACAAACTGAACAATTCCCCCCAACTACTAACTATTCCTGAATAGAACAAAATTCTAAAGGTATGCAGTTCCAATAGACACAAGCTCCACTTCTATAAACCAAATTAGTAAAAAAAAATTAAAACTTACTTTCTCAAAATTACAGTCAGGATAAGTTTTCCAGAATGTTCTTTGCATTCTCTGCTGTCTTCCAGTCAGGAACATCTTCCTTTGTCGAATTCTTATGTCAGGAATATTAACTAAGAGTGTTATAGTACCTTTATTTAGCTGTTGCTTACTCCGGGAGCTTAGAGATTTATATGAGAGCCAGTAAATTTCTGTTCAGATGGTAGTTCACTCTCACATTGATTTTCAAATGCCCTCTTCTTTTATACCTTTGACGACTTATTAATTGGTCCAAGTGTGTCAAAATCAGATTTAAATTAAATTGGGTTTTGGTATCCAGGGCCTTGTTTAAGTTAATTGGCTAAATTCATAAACCTGTTTTCTTGGTAAAAATGCTGCTTTGCCTGCTCACAGTATAGCCTTTTGATACAATGCTTCAATCTCAAGAACTCTCTATGCGTCCGCTGCTGCTACAGACATTTTCTTAATCTCCAAGCATAAAAAAAATTATCTTTTAAAGGGACCACACACTCTTCCTCCCTATCATTTTAGAAATATCGAATCCTAATGTCCTGTCCTCCAATCCAAAAATACTATACCAATTTCACAACACCTCTCTCTTAAGAAAAAAAAGAACCATCATGATGAAAAGATGGCTTCACTTTTTTTTCTAAACCTTAATACCATTATTACTAGATCCATAGATCATTAATCTAGAGTTACACATTTCATACAAATTCTTTTTCGTACATAACACTGAACACTACTGTTACCATCTTATATACACATTTTCCTTTTAAACCTACAATAATGCTTGCACAATAACATTTTCATGACCCGCAACATGTATATTCTGTAAACTTGTAACATAAGACTCCAATGAAATAGTCTGGTGTTCTGGTCCTTAAATCTTTCCAAAACGTCTAAGGGTTTTAATCACTGTACACAACATTCTCCAATACATTGTTCGCAACATAAACATTAAAATGTTGTAAGGCCACTACCAAACTCAATAACTCTTTTTCTGGTGGATATTGAGTTTCTTTGAAAAATAACCAATTAGCCTTTCACTTCCACAACCATCCTTACAACACAGCTCCAAACCCTACATCACTGCTGTCAATGGTGACTTGAAAGTGTTACAAGAAATTTGGCATGCCTAAAACTGGTGCAGTGGTTAACGCTGCTTTTAAATTCTCAAATACATTCTGGCATTGTTCTGTCCACCTAAATTTCATGTTATTTAACAAATTCATCAGCGGTGCCACCACGCTACTTAAGTTTGGTACAAACTTCCTGTAGAATCTGCTCAGTCCCAAATCTGCTCAGTCCCAAAAATCATAACACTTCCTTCTTCAAGGATGGTCTTGGAAATTTCTGACAGCACTGCAAACATCTCACCAGCCCTGCCTACCAACTTGGTCTGAATTAACATTACCCACACAGTCTCTGGCCAGTTCAATGTTAAGCCAATTTCTCAAAGGAAATGAAAAAGGCTTCTGCATCTTTTTCATCGAATTTTGATAATGTTTAAACATATTTGTATATATCCCAAACAGGCTGTTGGCTACGATGAGTTTGCTCAGCTTGACTTCTATCTTGTACTTTTACTTCTGCCACTTGAAGTCTTTGGGCTTCAAGTTCCAAACTTCATCTGGCTCTTCTTTCCTTTTCTTTATCTTCTAACTCCAATGATCTAATTTTCAATTTAATTTTCTCTAACTCCACTGCACTTGACTGTTTTTCTGGTGTACCTAAATGCTTGATGAACTCCTTTCCAATTTCAGCTTTTCTCTTTTCTCTAGTTAAACCCAACTCTAGCCTGTTTGCTAAGTCTAAAAGTATATCCTTCCTCTGCCTTTCTAAACTTTCTTGGCAAAGTTGGGAAGCATCCTTATCCCCTAGAACCTCTTTAGCAATGTTAAGAGCCATTTCCCCCACTTTTGACTTCACCAAGCACAAGTCACTGAAATTAAACAGATATTCCACTTCTCACCTAAGTTTTATTTAAAGATCTAAGACATTAATCCTCAAGTCTATTTAAATCTGCTGTGACCCTTGCGTACTCCAAATCTGTTCAAATGTGTCCGCATCCGTTCAGATCTGTTCAGATCCTGCACACAAACTGGCCAGATCCTGGACCTGAGCCCCCAATCTGTTATGAAAAGAGAGGTGAAACAAAATGAACTCTTGACAGTCACTTTACAATCAACCAGTAACAATTTACTTGTCTAACTCTAACAGTTAACAAATTAACAGAACTACTAACAAACCGAACAATGACCCCTTAACTACTAACTATTCCCAAATAAAACAAACTTCTAATGGTATGCTGTTCCAATAGACACACGGCCCACTTACATAAACCAAATTAATAAAAGAAAATTTAAACTTAATCTCTCAAAATTACAGTCAGTATAAGTCTTCTAGAACATTCTTTGACTTCTCTGCTGTCCTCCAGTCAAGAACGCCTTCCTCTGTCAAATTCTTGTGTTAGGAAAAAATCAGAGTTAACATTTTAGGTCTGGTGACCCTTTCTCAGAACTAATAGCTAAGAGTGTCATAGAACCGCTACAGCTTGGAAGCAGGCTATTTGGTCCAACAAGTCCACACTGCCCCTCTGAAGAGCATCCCACCCAGACCCATTCCCCTACACTTTCCCTGTAACCCAGCATTTCCCATGTCTAATCTACCCACTTTACACACCCTGGACACTATGGGTAATTTAGCATGACCAATCCACCTACCCTGCACATTGTTGGAGTGTGGGATGAAACCAGGCCACCCAAAAGTAACCCACACAGACACAGGTAGAATGTGCAAACTCCACACAGACAGTCGCCCGAGGGTGGAATCAAACCCAGGCCCCTGGCGCTATGAGGCAGCAGTGCTAACCACTGTGCCACCGTGCTGCCCTTATAGGGCCTTTATTTAGATGGTGCTTACTCTGGGAGCTTAGAGATTTCTGTCAGAGCCAGTGAGTTTTCAGATGACAGTTAGTTCTCACACTGGTTTTCAAATGCCCTCTTTTATACCCTTGATGACCTATTAGTTTCTTACAATAGGATTGGCCCGAGCTCGTCAAAACCATCAGATTTAAATTTAATTGGGTTTTGGTATCTAGGACCTGGTTTAAATTAATTGGCTAAATTCAAGAACCTGTTGTCTTGGTAGAAATGCTGCTTTGCCTGCTCACAGTATAGCCTTTGAAAGCATGTTTCAATTTGAAGAACTCTCTATGCATCTGCTGCTACCTGCAGACATTTTTTTTAATCTCCAAGCACAGAAATAAACACATCTCCTTTTAAAGAGACCACACGCTCTTCACCCCTATTATTTTACAAACATCAAATCCTAACGTCCTGCCTTCCAATCCACAAGTACTATATCAAATTCACAACACATATTAGACTCAATAGGTTAAATCTGTTTCTCTCTTCACAAATGCTGCCAGACCTGTCACATTTTTCCAGCCACTTTTTGTTCTTATTTCCTTTCTCTATTTGCTTTATTTAGTTTGTGCATTTAAGTTACATGATTATCAGTTTCATGTTATAGTTCATAGGAGATGCCGCTTACAAATTCTGTACAAAATTATGGTAAAGGAAGCCTGAGGCACTTGATGCCAGCCATGTTTCCCTGCCATTTTTAGCTGCTGGACATCTCTGAATCTGAGCTGTTGTTGAGCATAGATGCAGGTGACTGAAAGGTGTATCCAATGCTTCTACTCCACTGATTTTTCTCAACCCTCCTTTTGATCTTTCCACTATTTAGCCTCTTCCCTTTTTCAAGTTATTATGGCTTCTGCTTCAATAGAAGGGCTTTCCATATCATGACAATTCTCTCTTTCTAAAAAAAAATTCTATTAACCTCACCCTTCTATTTTTCTCAATAATTTTAAATTGATGCATCTTTGCAAACTATAATACCTTATCAAATAATTTTGAATAACTGTTTTGGCTCTGTTCTTAAAATTCTTGGTTCAAATTTAAGACTCATCTTTGCATTCAAATCCATCCTTGACTTTGTCCTTCAAGTTTCTATAACTCCCTCCAAACTTACAACGATCTGTGAACTCTGCATTCGTTCAATTGTCACACTTTGTGCATCCCAGCTCCTTCATAGGATGGGTGGTTGTGCCTTCAGTTGTCTAAGCTTGAACCAAAGAATTTTCTACCAAAATACAGCATCTGTCATTATACTTCTCTTTCTTGCTTTATGGCACTCTTAGAATCTACCACTTTCCATCCTACTTTTTCTTTTTTTATGTCTTGGTGTCAATTTTTTTTCTGACTATGCTTTGATGAAGTGTCATAGGACATGTTACTACATTAAAGATTCTGTATAAGTGCAACTTATAGTTTTAATATAAACAACCATGTTCTCTGCTCTTTGTGTAACCAATATTTTGCACAATCTGAGTGGAACATAGAAACAGCATCGCCCATCAACCTTATTTCGTCATTCAATTGGACTACCACTATTTTATATCTCCGTTCCTGTTACCTGATTTTGTTATTTGCCTGACAAAACTTTCAATTCTGATGTTTTCAATGACCTAGTCTCAACAGTGATTTAGCCATGGGTTTTGGTTGGGTGTTAGGAGCCCTGAAAGTTATTTATGAATGCAAGTTCTACATTTCCCTATCCTTTGTCTGACATCACTTCTGAATGGTCGAGCTGTATTTTTAAGATTATTCCATATTGCTGTAGACTGTTTACCAGAGGAAATAGTTTATCTCCAATTCTTTAATCATCTTCACAAAGAAATCATGGAATATATATCACAGTATCTATACATTCAACTCAAAAGGTCCGCAATATTACTAATGTTCCATTGGAGTCAATCCCAATTGGATCGCTACTTAATCTTCTATATTGAAGGGAATGCAAGAATAGTTCATTAAAAATTGTCTTTGTGATTTAAACCTGATCGTGTCCGTAATGAATCTGTGCCACTTTCTGCCATAGTCAAAGTATCCTTTCCAAGATACAGCGTGCAGAATTGAGCCCAATATTACAGACCTAACTTGAGATTTTTACAATTGTGGCATGATGTTTACCTTTTTGTATTTCCATAGAAATAAATTTCATTAATTTATTAAAGCATTTTTGTACTAGTCCAGTAACTTTTCATGATTTGTATTTATAAACCTCGAATTTCATTTTTCCTCTACATTCCCTAGTGTCTTAAATACTTTCCTCTCTTCAAGGTTTAAAATGCCACTTTTTTTTCATGTTAAATTCTATTTTGTCTATTCACCTAATCTGTCAATGTTCTTTTGTAATTTTCTAATCCTGGCTACCTTATATGGCTATATATGCATATGGATGTATGGTTCTCTATTCCTTCATTTAACTCATTGAATAAATATCATCATAAAAAGCTGAGACTGTCAAATGCATTATACCAGTGGGAGTTCTGTCTGTACCTCTTCTTCTTATCTCTACTCTGTAACTTTATTTTAAATTAATTCCCTGCCCATGTTAATAGACTGCCTCCAACTCCATACACTTTCATAAGATTAATAGCCTTTTGTACAGAATCTTAGAAAATACTTTGTCAAGTCCATAGAAAAAGCATCCACAAAATTCATTGAACTATCATGTTAGGAACATGCTCAAGAATGGCACTCTGAATGTTAGTTGTGATCTAGGTATTGAGTCCCAAGACGATGACAAGCCTCCGAAACATACATCAGAGAAACATAGGGCCATCCGTCAAGCACCAGATGCTAGGTATATGAACACAAGGTTCATAGAAATATTTCAATGCTTCCACAGTGGTTGCACACACTAGCACAGATAGTGGAAGGGACAATCCAGACTGTAAGTGCTGTAATGACCCACTATTGAGTAAATGTAGCTTCATTCATTGCGAGACTGGTGACTGTCATGGAGGTTCAATCCAAACAGCTTGTTCTGAATGCAGTGCCATGAGATCAGGCAGCAAGTTTAAAAAGTGTGCAGCAAACAGGGAGTGCCTTCTTTCTGAACACAGTGCTGAAAGAAGCAGCACCAAATTTAAAAAGTGTGTAGAGAGCGGGGAGTGACTTCATTCAGAACACAGCACTGAGAGAGGCTGTGTGAAAGAAAACCCAAGAGCAACATCACAGGAAATCTGTAAGTTTATTGGCTGACAAAAAGCTGCTGGTAATGATTGAGTCTAAACAGCCTAAAACATACAAAAAAACATTACAAAGAAGCAGGCAACTGCTTGGATTTCAGGAGCGAACAGTAGCAAAATGGAGGTAAAATAATATCATGTCAAAGTAAAAGAAAATATAAAGAAGGAAAGTAAAATTAACTTAATTGAAGTTATTAGTAAGATTTTAGAGTAAGTTTATATTTATTACAAGGGGAAGAAATAATTTTCAGAGTTACAGGATGGTAGGTCAGCTGGGTCGAAGTGATGTGTACATCCTACAGTATGCGTGTAGTCATGAACTTAGCATGAGTCCCAGATAAACACATCTGCAAGGAGTGTCACCAGCTGAACAGGCTTGACTTCCAGGTATTGGAATTTAAGTAGTGACTGGACTCACTATTGTGCATCCATGAGGCAGAGGAATGTGAATAGCATATGAGACGTGTACAGCCAGAGAGGGAGTGTGTGATTACCAGAGCATCTAAGAAAACCAGGCAGGTAGTGCAGAAGTCTATCATTCTTGTCAATCAGTCTTCTGGAAACTAGTGAAGGCATCGGCCCTTCAGGGGAGTGCAGCTGAGGGGAGAAGAACGGAAAGGCACAAATGATCGTGGATTCCATGGCCAGTGTCAGATAGGCTTTTCTGCAACGTGAAATGTGACTCCTGGATGGTGTGTTGCCTCCCAGCACCAAAGACGTCACAGGGCAGCTGCAAGACAACCTGCTATGGGAGGGAACAAAAACAAAGTTGCTGGAAAAGCTCAGCAGGTCTGGCAAGATTTGTGAAGAAAAAAAGCAGCATTAATGTTTCAGTTCCGGTGACCCTTCCTCAGAACAGTTCCGAGGAAGGGTCACCAGACCCAAGACGTTAACTCTACTTTTTCCTTCACAGATGCTGCCAGATCTGCTGAGCTTTTCCAGCAACTTTGTTTTTAATTCCTGATTTACAGCATCTGCAGTTCTTTCGGTTTTTAATCAACTATGGGAGGGTATCAGCCAGAAGTTGTGGTCCACATTGATACTATAAACATAGGTAGAAAGAGGGATGAAAGAGGTTGGAAAGCAGAATTCAGGGAGTTAGGAAGGACATTAAAATGTAGGACTTGAAGAGCAGTAGCTTCAGGATTACTCCCAGTGCCTTGGGCCAGTGAGTGTAAAAATGGTGAGATTAACTGACAGAAAATGTGGCTGGAGAACCAATGTAGGAGGGAGACAATTAGATTTCTGAGGCAGTGGAACCAGTTTTGGAGCAGCGGGACCTGTACAAGCTGAATGAGTTACATTTTAAAGGACCAGGACTGATATCTTTGCAGGGAGATTTGCTTAAGCCTTTGGGATTATGGACTTTGGAAATGTAGATATACAAACAGACTGTGGTGTCCTTGTCAGTATGTCACAGAAGGCTAACATGCAGGTGCAGCAAGCTACTAGGAAGGCTAATGGAATGTTGGCCTTTATTGCAATAGGATTTGATTTCGGGAGTAGTGAAGTCTTGCTTCAATTATAAATGAGCTTGGTTAGAACCCCCGTGGTCAGTACTGTGTGCAGTTTGGTCTCCTTACCTCAGGAAAGATATGATTGCTTTCGAGAGTGTGCAATGGAGGTTCACCAGACTTTTTCCCAGATAACAGGACTGTCTGATGAAGAGAGATTAGCCAAACTGGGACAGTATTCTCTAGAGTTACAAAGAATGAGACTTGGTCTAATTAAAACCTACAAAATACTGGAAGGAATAAGAAGAGTTGATGCTGGTAAGATGTTTCCCCTGGTTGGGGAGTCTAGAACCAAGGGTCACAATTTAAAAATTAGGAGGATGCAATTTAGGACCAAGTTGAAGAGTTTTTTTTTAAATTTTGAAGATGGTGAACCTATCCCAGATGGCTGCTGAAATTCAGTAAAGGATGATAACTTATTGATTATCAATTGTGTAAACTGTTATGGGGGTAATTGGGATAAAAGATATTGAAGTGCTTGATCAGCCATGATCGTATTGAAAGGGAAACAGGTTTGACAGATTAAGTGGCCTATTCCTGTTGCTGTGTTCCTATCACGCAGATTGGATACTGGGTGTGTATTCTGATCTACATCCCAGTGCCTGTATCTGAGCTTCAGCGTCGAAGCCAAAGTGAGAGAGGCAACATGCCTAGATTTATAGCAACTTTCTGGTTCCTCTCAGGAAAGCAAGGAGGACCAAATGGACTTAAAGCTGGCAGATCAACTGGTATTGCTGCCATTGGGCGCACCTTTTCGGGCATTTCTGATTGGAACAGCCTGTCATCTGCCCATCTGCATTTGGCACCATTGCCTCAGTGTGCTGCAGCCACAGATGAGCCTCCTCCACTGTGCCAGGGCTCTCAAGGCTTCAGGCAAGCAATTGACATCTACTGAGGTCTTGAGCAGCAAAGGGACATAAATGTGAGCAGCCTTCTGGATTCTGATTCAACTGTGTTGAAGAGCAAAAACAAAGTTGCTGGAAAAGCTCAGCAGGTCTGGCAGCATCTGTGAAGGGAAAAGAAGAGTTAATGTTTCGGGTCTGGTGACCCTTCCTCAGAAGGGCATACGTGTTGAAGATCAGACTGTTCTATGGAACTGTTGTGATGGACTAAAGAATATGGGACATAAGGTGTTCTACTCCTCCAATCTGTGTGAAATTTAAAGTCTCCTATTATCACTCTGCTTTTGGAATAGGCTTCTTTGATATTCCCATTCATGTAACCTACGTTTTCAACTCTGCCTTCAGGAGGCATGTAGAGAACTCCCTATAATATCTTCTTTTTGTTTTACCAGTTCTATCAGTGTCTACTGCCTGCTCAACCTGACTGAACTCTTCTGCTAAGTTAATTAGTTTGACGTTAGTGGTAATTCACAATTTAGAATCAAAAATCAGGGGAGAAAAGTCAACAGGCACTTGGAGAGGTTTGTGTTAATTAAGGCAATCCACCATGGATTTGTAAAAAGTAGATCATTTTTGACTAATATAACTTTTTTTTTGATGTAAGTAACAGAGAATGTTGATGAAGAGAAAACAATGGATGTTGTCTATGTAGATTTCAGGAAACCATTTGTCAAAGTACCACACAAAAGGTGGTTAAATAAAATAAAATGGAAAATCAGTATTAGAAAAAAAATTGGCTGAATGCCAGAAAGCAGCAAGTTATGGTAAATTAAAGCAAAATAATGCAGATGCCTGGTAATCTGAATTAAAATGTAAAGCATTGGAAATACTCAGTAGGTCAGGCATTATCTGTGGAGGGAAAAACAGAGTTAATGTTTTAAATCAAATATGACTTCTTTAGAACTAAAGGGAGGTAGAAGTGTGATTTTTATTTCATTGAAAGGGTGGGGAAAGGAGAAAGACAAAGGGGCAAAGAGAAGGGAAAAACACTAAAACTGGTGAATGAGATACACTGATCCAACCAGCCTTGTATAATTTGAAATGGAGCTCCAGTATGCCCAATAGGTTCACTTCCAGGTATTACATTTTTTTAGGTTCTTTTTTCACTTTGGGATATGGGATAACATAGAGAATTTGATGTCATGGAACAAAAGGCACTGGAAGTGACTTTGGTATTGCAGTATATAAATAAAGTATAAGTCGAGAGTGAGAGTGAATGGCAGAATAACGAATAAATCTGTCCTGAAACAAAATCATGAAAACAAGTATCAGACTGGATGTTGGCAAAAAAAAAACGAGCTAACTGATTGCTTTTCAGAGTGAGAGATTTTAGGCAGTGGAATTCCTTATGGTTAGTGATTGGAGCACAACCTTTTATATATTTATGATTTAGATATTAGAACACAAACTAAAATTACAAAATTTACTGATTGAAACAGTATGAGGAAAATGGTTTACTTCAGGGGATGAAGTTTGGTGTAGGAACCATGGGAATGGCCCTGTGTGGGAAAGAAGCACAATTGATGCTAGGTCAGGTCTAGTGACATATAAAGTTTGGGTAGGTGCAAACATCCTAAACAAGCACATGGACCATATGAAAGCTGCAAACTCGCAAATGGTGTGGGAGCAAAACGTACCCAACTCCTCAACTATCTTTCTGACTGTTCCAGAACCAATGGGTTCTCTCTATCTTTCAGGCGTTGAAGATACATCGGAATCTGAGATGGATATGGCTGATATTGTTGCCTCAACGCCGTTGCTGCCTGAAGCAGGGAATGAATTTCTTCCGAGACTCTCCAAGCGCGAGAGGCAAGCTATTGTATGTTACACGCCTCCCGTATCAGAGGCAGCGTTGGAAGAACCTGAGCCAGTGCTAAAATCTCACTCTTGTCACCACTGAAATAACTCCACAGAGACCGGTATTCGTCACCAAGTCACCTTTATTTACACATGGTACATCCTTGACACTGTTCCAGCTCCCTCAGAGCTAGCTCTCAGAGTGAACAGAACTTCTGACACTACTGTTTAATATCTATCAGCCATGGCTCCCTGATTGGACCAGATTAACAGCCCTAATCAGGGAACTCATATTCTATGAGATAGCAAGAACTGCAGATGCTGGAGTCAGAGATAACACAGTGTGAAGCTGGAGGAACACAGCAAGCCAGGCAGCATCAGAGGAGCAGGAAAGTTGACGTTTCGGATGATTTTTCAGGAAGGGTCCCGACCCTAAACGTCAACTTTCCTGCTCCTCTGATGCTGCCTGGCCTGCTGTGTTCCTCTAGCTCCACACTATGTTATTGCATATTCTATGAGGGCCACCTAACTGACCTCATTACAATCACTAGACTAATGTTACCAAGCAGACACTGAATGTTTGCACCAGGACATAGAAGGGATGAGCAGATAAGTAATAGATATTATTTAATGGAAATAAGTGTATAAACAAAGAGATAGGAAAGGCCAATATTCATATAAGAGAACTAATTATCAACAGCATGTAGGCACAGAAGGACCTTGGAGTGTATTTGCATAAATGTTTGAATGTGACAGGCCATAATGTTAAGCATGTGGAATTTTTAACTTCATAAATAGAAGTACTGAGTACAAAAGTAGGGATGTCATGCTGATCTACCATAAAATTTTGGTTAGGTCACAACATAGTATTACATCCAGTTCTGCTCACCACAATGTAGGGAAAATGTGAACAACCTTAAGAGGGTATTTATGAATCTTTTTAATGCTGTGTAGTGACTTTTGGTAATATTATCTCATCTCTTATTTCAATTTCCCTGACTGTTGTAAATACCATGCAAATTGAAATATTCAGGTTCCAGTCATATACAACTTGTAGCCAGATCTCAATGATAGGACAGAAATGTTACATAACAGATGGAGGCCATTATGCCCATTATGTCTGTGCTGGCTTTCCATATGACCAATTCACCTAGTGCTACTCCTCCTTTTTCTCCCCATAACCCTCACACAGTTCCTTTTCAAATAACAATCCAGTTGCTTCTTGGGCATTTTAAGCCTCCACCACTTTCACAGGCAGTGCATTCCAAACTCTGATGCCATTATAACTTAGCATAACTTCATTGCTTTGGTCCTTCATGTCTCTATTGATGAACCCAGGATACTGTATGTTTTATTACCTGTGTTCTTAACATGTCCGTTGCCTTCAAAAATGTATGCATGTATACACCCATGTCACTCTCTGCTCGTGTAGCCCCTTTCAAATTGTACACTTTATTTTATATTGTCTCCTCATGTTCTTCCTACTAAAATGAATCACCTTACATTTCTTGACATTAGATTTCATGTGTCACTTGTATAAACCATTCCATTAGCTTGTCTATGCCCATTGGAAGTTCTACATTATCCTCACTGGATGCTTCCACAACGCCTTCAATGCTTCATATTATCTGTAGTTTTTCAAATTGGACCTTGTACATGAAGAGCTCATTCATTAATATATTCTCAGGGACAGCAGTGGTTCCTAAAACGAACACTTCCACTATGAGCTTCCCTCTTGTCTGAAAACTATGTTGAGAACTACATCATCCCCATTAAACTGTGGATCTAATTTATTTCATTTCTCATAATATGTGCCTTAGTGAATGGTATTCTTAACTAGGCAACAAACTCTAACCTCTTCAAGGTGGATCTAATGTGGACTTTACCAGTTTCAAAATCTCTCCACCCCCGGCCTCATCCCATGACCAACCCTTCCTCTCATCCCCGCCTCCTTGACCTGAACACAACCTGTCCATCTTCTCTCCCACCTATCTGCTCCTTTTTTATTATTTATTAATGGGAAGAGGGCGTCAATGTCTAGGCAGCATTTATTGCCCATCCCTAATTGCCCAGAGGGCAGTTCAGAGTCAACCACATTGCTGTGGGTCTGGAGTCACATGTAGGCCAGACCAGGTAAGGATGGCAGTTTCCTTCCCTAAAGGACATTAGTGAGCCAGACGGGTTTTTCTGACATTCAACAATGGATACATGGTCATCATTAGATTTTTAATTCCAGATATTTTATCGAATTCAAATGCCACCATCTGCCATGACAGGTTCAAACCTCGGACCCCAGACTGTTATCTGGGTCTCTGGATTAACTGGATTAAGCGATAATACCACTAGGCCATTGCCTCCTCCCACCTCACTGACCAATCCCCACCACTGCCTACCTGCACCCACCTATCACCATCCCACTTACCTTCATCAGCCACACCCTTCCTCTCTCTATTTATTTCTGAGATCCCATCTGCACCCCCCCCCCACCATTTCTGAAGAAGGGCCCCGACCCAAAACGTCAACTTTCCTGCTTCCCGATGCTGCCTGACCTGCTATGTTTCTCCAGCTCCACACTGTGTTATCTATAACAAACTCTAACCTGTCTGTTTGTCATGATACTATTTTTTCACAATTTTGAATGATTGCGCTACTTATTAATCATTACCCCACTTCGTTTTAGTGTTATTTGGTTTTTATTTCTTATACCTTTTCCTGAATGAGAAAGGCTTTTTTGTGCTTGCCTTATCTATTAGATGGTGGCAGCATTTTATTATTTTCATCTCAGATTTCCAACATCCATGGAACCTCACTTTTGTTTTTGTGTTAATGTTACCTCTAATGCTGTTCATAATCGAGATTTTGTGCACATCCTCCTTTTTTTTAATCTTTACAATTATGGCTTACATTATTACCTGTTCCTCTTCTCTTCTGCCCTTTTCATCGCCATAACTTCTTTCCTAAAGTACCTAAAACCACCCTACTTGCAGTCAATAATATTGGTTTAGTATTCACTCTTGTCTAGGTCATTATTTGTGAAGCCTAGAATCATATTCATATAGGATTTTTTTTGAACCAACATATCAGCTTATTTTTTCAGCTTTAAATATCTGTACATCTGAAATCCTTAGTGTTGCTGGCCCACATCTTCTTTATGCTTTTTCCATTTAGTATATATATATGTATCTCAACTATAACATTTCATCTTTATCTACATTAATTCTTTTTTCTGAAATGTCTCTATCCAATTTGCTAACCTCACTTTGCCTTCTTCACTTATTGCACCCATGTCTTCTGCATATTTTAATTATTTGCAGCAAAGTCTATTTGATATGTTGAGAAGAATACTTAACATTGAAGGTACCTTTGCTTAAATCCCTCTAGTGAAAAAATAACATTCAAATCAAGCATATGATTCATGTGATGTGAATATTGCTGGCAAGGTCATCACTTATTGCTCATAAGTTGATTGGCTTGCCATTGAATAAGGCAGTTAAGAGTTAGCCACATTGCTTTGATCTGGAGTCACATGTGTAAGAAAAGCAGAACTCCCTACTTAGTGAACCAGGTGGGATTTTACAATAACTGATGATAGTTGATAGCTGTTATATTCATCATTACTGACACTAGTGTTTCCAAATTTATTAACACAATATAAATTGTACCAGCTGCTTAGGAACCCATACTCCCAGGGCATTGCCCTGGGTTACTGGATTACTAGTCCAATGTCATTACCACCACACCATCATCACTTCCATAAATACATACTGTGATAAATAAAGGAGAAATTAATAGAGATCTAGATCGTGATTGAGGTACTGAGATATTACCCACTAATATCTCATCAAAACACGGATGGAAAGAAAAAGAGACATTCATAGATGAATGATGTAAAAAGTTCTTACATTCCCAACTGAAAAAATCATGAGTATTAAGATTAAAGATAAAACAGCCATCCACAAGTAATCCTTCAAATACAAAAGAAGACGGGATCTCAATGTTGGCAAAGTCTTTATACATATCTGATTGTGTGAATTTGCCTGTAATTGCCATCATCTACGCAGATAGAGATGAACTAGCTTTGAATGTTCCTGTAAAGAAATATGTTGTGTAATGCATTAATGAAAAGATTGGGCTAAGATGGTGGCCTGATTCTGAGATGTCTTGCCTTTATCTTCAGTTCCTAACAGCAGTCAATGAAACCAGAATGTTCTGATTTGGAGAAACAAATAATATATCCCTTCATATTCATTCTGCCTGAAGTGGAGCAATAATGGTAGCCATTATAAGACCACCCTGCCAAGAAATCACTACCCCGCCTCACCCACCTATTTAAGTGTAGGTTCACAGCAGAATGAATAAACAGTTGCCGGACTTGATTTATAGATACAGTATGAAGAAAGAAAATTAGTTGTTATTTTGTCAATTATGAATATTCACAGACTTTTAAATTCATTTTTGAAGTTTCTAAGTCAGTAAATACTTCATTATATCAGTTCCCTTTCTATAGATTCTTGTTATTAGCATGTTCAGTATATGGTGATGTCATTAAACATTATGAAATGGCCATGTTGGTGTCTGTTTTTCTTTACAAATTCCTCCCAATATATAACAGATTTTGGTGATGCAGGTGCTATTAAAGTATAAAAATATACACATCAAATGGCAGTAGAGACAGTGACAGACAAAATAACTTTGTTCCGATTTGGTAGCTGCAAGGATATCAAAACTTTTGCTTGGGTTATGAAAGGCCTCTGAATTTTAATCTGTCTCCACAATAAAGCAAAAAATTGCATGGCCCTAGTGTCCATCTGAAGCAACAGCTGATTACATCAGCTTTGAAAAATACAACTTATATGAGCCCAATGCCTCCAGCTCTCCATGATCTACCTGACATGCTCCAATGAGGCTGTGTCATAATTTTGAGCTTTGTAGCTGTTGTTTGATCCAGGACTCTTGCAATGACATTCTGCCTTAATTTCAAATGTTTGAAGGAAAGAATGAAAATTCACTTTGTAGACCAACAGATCTTAATTTAAGAAAAATAGGCTTTAACATCCTGGAATGAAGAATTGTGAAGAATTATACTCTCCAGTATTTTAAGTGACGATTACAAAGATCCAAATAAGATTTTCCAAGACCCATAACTTTCAGGCCAGGGTCAATTCACAGGTTTGAGTTCATGTCATACCACTAACAACCAGGTAAAAATATTAACCAACTCATTGGCAGATGTTGATACAAAGAAACAGAGTGTGATTTCTCGGAATCTAACTTACCTGCAAGGTGTTGGAACTGGTCATTGCCTCTGCAATTATCAAATTATTCTAATAGGCACTTCTTGACAAACCTAAAGACTTCACTGTCAACACACAACTAGAAGAAGACACAAGTTTGAAGCAGTTTTAACAGCCCAGCATCATCGAGAAGTGCATGACTCTGCAACTAATATTACAGCCATCAACAAGAACAGCAAACTGGCCAAATGTGTATAAGATGTGATAGGTCTTCTCCACCAAATATTGTTCAACATTTCATGACATTTGTAAACTATGTTCTATAAGAGGACATTGGGCTAAAATTTAAGGGAGATGTTGTATTACACCTGAAAAATGATAACCATTGGCCCTTGTTGTAATTGCAATGTTCACATATAGGGTATGCACAGATAACACAGTGTGGAGCTGGAGGGACACAGCAGGCCAGGCAGCATCAGAGGAGCCCGAAAGCTGACATTTTCTGAAGAATTGTCCTGACCCAAAATGTCAGCTTTCCTGCTCCTCTGATGCCGCCTGGCCTGCTGTGTTCATCCAGCTCCACACTGTATTATCTCTGACTCCAGCATCGGCAGTTCACACTATCTCTAGGATATGCACAAGCTGGATTGGGATTCCACGGTACAAGATAACATCATCAACCAAGCTGAGCTGATTGGGGAAGCTCTAGTCCTTGTGTTTTGAAGAAAGATGGTACTCCACATGTATCTTCACATGCAAGACAACTGAAGATTGCACTAAAAAGATGCCCACACAGACTTCCTACCCTGAAAGGTGTGAAGCAGTTTACCAAGCTTGATGCTAAGAATAAATATTTGTCAATACATTTTTCCCAAGGGGCACAGGAACAGGCAACTTTTAGAACACCTTTCAGGAGATACTGTTTTCTCAATATTACCTTTTGATTATCTATTATAGCTGAGATATATTCTAACAACATATGAATCATATGGTAGAGAATGTGTCAGATTGATTCAGTATCACAGATGATTGTGCAGTTCTTGGGGAAGCCAAACACGAGCACAACACAAACCTTCATCAGCTCATGGAAGCAGCAAAAAGCAAGTCTTAGTTTTTAACAGCAAAAAATCAAATCAGCTTGAGCCAAATCAACTTCCTTGGCACAATCTGAAATATCCCTAAGTAAGCTACTCAAATCCAATTAGGCATAAAAATACATACTGGCCTTGCCAGCAATCCCCATATCCCATGAAAAAAATAAAATAAATATTGCATGCACAGAACTCAACGAGCCATATAATAACACTGGACAGTCTTTACAATGCTGTACAAATTTCTCTTGAAAAGAAAATACAATGCTCCTTTTGAAGCTCATTACACTGCTAATCAAAAACATAAGCATTGAAATTGCCCTTATGTATATCACTAATTCATCTGTCAAAACAAAGACAACCTCTTCAAAACATTTAATCATTTAGTCACATATCTATTCATAAAACAAAGCCCACAGCCCAGCCACAGCTATGTCAGTAACTCCTGCTGGCCTAAGACTATTAGTAAGGCTTGGAACTCAGCCTGACATTCATAATAAGATCATATGACATAGCTGAGTAAGCACCCAAGATATCAATGCAATGAATTCTTTGAAATTACCTGACAAGATGTCCAATTATCTCAGCCACGTTTTCCAAAAGCTTTATGAAGTTTCAATCAGAGAGGCCTTGCAACTGTACAGTTATTTTTTCTAAAATTTTAAAAGGTTTCTGAATTTTGAAAAAAATTATAATAATCAAACCAGAGTATCCAACTGACCCACTTATATCAGATTTTCAATACTGAATAAAGTAGGAGAGACAGCTACTGGATAAAATAATGTAATACATGTGAACACTTGTATAAAGCTGGTCTCTTTTATGTTCACTTTGCTTTTAAGGACTGAGCTATTTCAACAACTAAGGGATTGAAAATTATAATTAACCTACCATGCACCATTATAGTATGATTATTGAATTTGGCAAGAGATTTTGAACTTCTACACATTTTGATGTATTAAATGACTGACTCAATCTTCAAGGCTTTATAGAGTCGTCTTTAATCTAATGTTTAGTACAGAAAATGATAATGTAACAGCAATATTCAACTGACTATACCAGTGACAGGTCATTTTCTAATTGAATTCAACAATGTTTATCCACTTTGATTATAATATGGTTTGTATGAATACATATTTAGTAATGCGGGAAAAGAAAAACACACACAAGGAAATCAGCACAAGGGAACCCTAATGACTCTCTGCCACTGTGGAATGGTAAAGTATTTAATTTTTCTCAGTCCTTTTCATCGTCTTCTGCAAATACTGCCCGCTTCTCCTTTTTCATTAATTTTACACCTGGAATGAAGACATAAAACAATGTAAAGTAATGTGAACCATCCTAACGTAAAGTCAAGTGAAATTTTAAAAAATGTGTATTGTTGGAAAAAGACAGATTTTGTTGAAGCTTTTCACCTCGCACACATTCGGCCAAATCACAAGAAATAGAAATATGAAGAGCAATCAACATTTATTCTATATGAGAGGGGAGGGTGCTGACTGGTTGACAAGTGGATTTTGAGTGATGGACGCATTGCCATGAAACATGCACCAATTAGTGATGACTGACAGTTAGTTGCCAAGCTTTGTTTACATTTTAAATGAGATAAGTTGACTCTAATTGCTCAAGGCATTGCCTTCAGGAACTTATCAGAGAATGGCTGTCACCTACTTTATTGAATTGGAATGGGCATAGTGTGTGTCCATGCGCATTTCATTTGAAAAGAGGTCCCTGTGCATTAATGTATGTACATGGCAGTGCACTACCCTCTAAGCCAGGCAGACAATCCTAAATTGGTCATCAGGTTAACATTTCATTCAGTCAGGATTATTTAGTAAAAATTGTTCAGTTACAGAATGACATTTGATTTTGGACACTTTGTCATGTGTTTTGCAAGGGTGACTGGTTGAATACAGTTAGTACCTTTCTTGTTGTGAGCAATGATTGGACCTACTGTTTGATATGATCCACCAATGTTTGGTAGTATTGAATGCATACCTATCATCACACTGGCTCTCAAATACAGATGTCACATTACTTACTTGTGTGATATGTACGACATTTTTTGACTTGGTGGCTATATCCTGATAATGGTTGAACAGTTGTTGCATTGAGATACCTTACACTTCCAGAAAGATCTGATCAGCATAGCCATTATCCTGCAGAATGGTTATGATGCACCCTATTTCAGCATCCTGTTTGCACGTTGACCAAATGACACATGGTTTCCACATGAGGAAGCATGGTTGAGGACACACTAGTGGAGAGGCTGTAGATTGACATTTGGCTCCCTTTTTCACAATATTACTAATCAGTGTGGACTAAAAGTGAGAAGCAAACCAGTACACAAAATCAGTAAGCATGCTAGCTGTCTTTAGCTGTGCACTAAAATCATTGCAACAACATGCTAGACCTGTTTAATAAATAGCATCCTCGTACACAAAGCAGTTGGCAAAGTAAATGACATATTGACCTTTAATGCAGTAGAAGGATAAATAAAACATTCTTACAAATGTACATAGCTTTGGTAAGACAACACCAGAAAGTGTTTTTGGTCTTCATAATTAAAGAAGGATATGCTGATGATGTAGCAAAGGATCACTAAATTGGTTGCTGGATTGTCCTGTGATGAGAAGCTGAGGAATTGGGCTAACATTCGCTGGAGTTTAGAAGAAGAGAGATGTTGTCATTGAAACACACAAGATTATGAAGAGGTTTGATAGGGAAAATATTAAGATTTTGTTTCCCCCCAGTGGGGAATCACAATAAAGGGCCAATCATTTAGGATGGGGATAAGGAGAAATATCTTCGCTCAGAGCGTGATAAATTTATACAATTCCCTATCCCAGAGGATTGTAGATGTTCCATCATTTAAAGTAGTTAGAGGCGAGATTGCTACTTTGTCTCTCAGGGAGTCAAAGGATATAGAGAGGGGTTGGGAAATTGGAAGTGAAGTTCAAGATCAATCATGATCATATTGAATAAAAGAGCAGGCTTGCTGTACTATATGGTCAAGTCCAGCTTCAATCTCTTATGCTCTTAATAACCATTTGTTTTAAAACCTGTCATTGTACTGAATAACTCAATGTCTTCCCACTGATGGTCCACCAACTACAAGGCACAAGTCAGAAGTGTGATGAAATTCTCTCCACTTACCTGATGGGAGCAGTTCCACCAATTCTCAAAAAACTCAATAACATCTAGAATAAAGCAGCCTACTTGCTTAGCACTCTATCTACAACCTACAAAACTCACTTCCCTTTGCCACTCTCACACATTGGTAGCAGTGTGTACAATGTACGAGGTGCACTGCAGTAACTTATCAAGGTTACTGTAAAATGCCTTCTAAATTCATGACCTCTACCAGCTGGAAGGGCAGCAAATACAAAGGAACATCATGAGCTGCCAATTCTTCTCTAAACCACACACTGATTTGGAACTATGTTGCTGTTCCTACATTGTTGGCGTGTATTCATCTGACAAGATGCTTTAAATTTATTTCTTGCAGAAAGGTTGAATCTTGTTTCTCCTTTGTAATCCTGTTAGGGAAATAACTATATCCGGATATAACAACTTCACTTTTCTAACGAGCATTATATTCTGAAAACATTGGTGGACAATCATACCTGTCATATAGCAGTTTTCACAATGGCTAGTATATGTTTAGTTTACTGTCTGAAGGCATTTTTTTCCCTATTATAATTTTTAACCTTCCCCTGAAGTAACCATTCTATGCTACCAATCTGACTGGTTTTCGTGCGAATGTTTTGTTTCCCTTCTAGGTGACATTTTCAATGTTGTCTAGCCTTTGTCGAAGCACTTTTGTTCTTTCACGCTCTGAATTTATGTTGTCCGGTCTGGCATGGTGGGTAGTGCTCTTTCCAGTTTTGTACTGTAGTGGTATGTAGATGGGGTCTATTTCAACATGTTTGTTTATCGAACCAATGGTTGAAAACCAGGCCTCCAGGAATTCTCGGGCTTTGTGAGAAATCCTGGAAGCCTGGTTTTAAACCACCACTGTGATAAACAAACATGTTGAAATAGACTCCATCTACATACCACTATGGTACAAAACTGGAAACAGGACTACCTGCCATTATAGACCGGACCATATAAATTCAGAGCGGGACAGAACAACAGTGCTTCAACAAAGGCTAGACAGCGCTAAAGATATTACCTAGAAGGGAAACAAAACATTCGCACGAAAACCAGTCAGCTCAGTGAACCAACCAACAACTCCAACCACAACCCAAGCTGTAGATCTTCATTAAAACATTATGCTACCAATATTATGATCCTCAAATCTGAAAAGTCACTTTGTGAAGGATAAAATTGGAACCAGCCTTTATAGAAGTGCATATTTATTTACAGAGTTACACATTGCAGGAATGCAACTCTAATAATTCAGGAAGCCTGACTGGAAAGGAATATTATTTATTATTGAACACCAAAATAGATCCAGTGCTTGTGGCATACATAGGTTGTCCTGGCCTGGGACAGGCAGTGCTGCAGACCCATTCCTGGGTCTACCTTATTTGGTATTTATTTAACCTATTTTTCTAATCAACTTGTTCAGAAATGTTATTACACACCTCTGGAGCAAGGGCTCAGGTGATGAGTTCCAGATGGGCAGGCATTGCCTGTGACCAAGCAAACTCATACTCAATGAGCTTTAAAGGAGATTAATTAGTGATTCCACTGGGGGCACATTGCAGGGGTCATCACAGACTCCTAAGCTAATAACCATAATTTTAAATTTTGCCTATTTCTAGTTGCTTGAGCTCCTCTCCATTTTATTGTAGTTGTAGCTGCAAAACACCAAGTACTGTTGTGCCCACACTCTGGTCCCTTGGGAAATCAGGCTTCTGGCCTGAAAATGTTCTATCAGGGACTAAGTGTTCAAGAATCCATCCCAAAACTCACTCTTAGAGGGTGATGTGCCTCCTCTGTTCACACACTCTTTCCAGAGATAATGATTCATGTTATTAGGGTATGGAAAGAAATTCCCTTCTCTGAAGAAGGCAGGGGAAGGCCAGCTAGTCCAACCAAGAAAGTCACTGAGGCTGTTAATAGCCAGCATTGGTACTGGGTACATTGTTTAATGGAAATTTGCTTGCCTTACATCATCTGTTCATTAATCTGAATTGGAGAGTCAAGTGGCTTACTCTACACATTGAGCCAGAAGGTTCTAAAAAGACTTGAGCAACCTTTAAATAACATATATATATTGATACTTAAGTTCTACAATGTTCTGTAAATCACTGGAATAAGAACTGGTGTCAGAAATCAGATGTACAGCAACCTTGATAATACACAAGTGGTGACATGAGTACATTACTCCAAGGAACTGGACCCTGTGCCAGAGAAAGTGTAATGATCTCTTGGAAAAGTGAGTGCCTTGCAGTTTTCAACTGGCAACCATCACTTTGGCAAATTCTGAACAGTTGTCTTCACAGTAATCTTCTGACAATCGCACATTGTTTCTAAACAGTAGAGAGTGCAAATATGTGAAATAAATTCTATGAATACAAGTTCAGGGAATAAGGTTCATGAGTGAATTTTCAGCAGTGAGGGAAATGGTCCTCTTACTATTTTAAAAAATTAGGAGGGGGGATCCAAGAGAGAGTGTGAGATAGTGAGAGACTATGACTTAAAACCTAGATGCAATAGTTAAAATTATTAGTTTAAACATGATCCTAAGTAGATTCTAAAAACAGCACTGAAGATTTTGTTTCAGATTATGACTGTGCATTGATGAGTAGTCACTTCCAATTCCTGTACCATGTTACAACTTTATGGTATTTCAAAAGTCTCGGGTATTCATGTTCATAGGAAGTGTACCCAGCTGCTCCAGTTCATGCTCAAAGTTTTCAACAGGGTGTGCAGTGGCTATGAATCATCAGGGAGGCTGAGAATATTCTAGATTGTAGGGTCAGAAAATGGTCATTTCACAGGAACAGAGAGTTCAGGATCATAGATGAATGTCCGTCAGAAGACCAGGAAGACCAGGATTCTTCAGGGCCTGTGCCATTCTCAAACTCATATTCAGCATTGAACACAATACCTTGAAAGGAGTACAGTCCTAACAATTTCAGAATGGGCAAGGAACTGCACAGGGGCAACCTCAAAATGGAGAAATGCAAGCATTACAGAATATTCCAAAGGTAGGACCATACAGGTTTTCCTGTAACTGTCATCTTGCGATCTGCATTATGTATTACTGCATGGAGCTAGAGTAAGGGACATCACAGAAAGAGTGCAGAATATTCTGTAGGTGGAAGGCAATGTACTATCAGTTGTCTAGTTGCAGTAAACTTCAGTAACAACAACAACAGAGGGAGGACTGGTATTGAGGTCATACAATCAGAATTTTGGGAGCTGGGGGAAGTTAAAAAGTAGCTCTTCAAAGGTAGCAAACTCTGAATTATTCCCAGTGCCACACACTAGCAAGAGTGAAAAATAGGAAAATAGAAAGAATCAGTGCATGAGGCTTCAACCATAATGCAAGAAGGTGGCTTCAGAATCTTGGGACTATGGGAGCAGTTCTGGGGCACCTACTTAAAATGAGCAGGCTTTACATCAGATAAGGTGTAGAGCTGGATGAACACAGCATCAGAGGAGCAGGAAGGCTGATGTTTTGGGCCTAGACCCTTCTTCAGAAATGGGGAAGGGGAAGGGGGTTCTGAAATAAATAGGGAGAGAGGGGGATGCGGATAGAAGATGGATAAACGAGAAGATAAGTGGAGAGGAGACAGACAGGTCAAAGAGGCGGGGGTGGAGCCAGTAAAGGTGAGTGTAGGTGGGGAGTTAGGGATGGGATAGGTCAGTCCAGGGAGGTTGTACGTGAACAGGACTGGGACCAATATTTTTCCAATGAGTGCACTAATGTGATTGGGGAGGGATTAAACTAAGTTGGGATGGGTGGATTGGCAGATGCAAGAAGAAAATAGCAGTAAAATGCATGGAGAAGCGAGTGTTGATTTTAGCAGAGAAGGAATTAATACCTATTAATAATATTAATATAGAAGCTAACAATGAAGGATTATAAGGACCACAAACAGGTTAAGAATACCAAGTGTGTAATCAAATTATAAATGAGGGCTTTTGTGATGCAGTAGTAATCTCCCTATCTTTGACCACAATGTCTAGGTTCAAGTCCCACCTGCTCCAGAGGAATGAAATAACATCTCTGAATGTGTTGACTAAAATATCTATAATCAGACATAATGGTTAAAACAGAAACTTGGCTTAATATGGTGAGGACTGATGCTTCACCTTAAAGGATACAAAGTGTTATGAAAAGATAGGCAAGGAGTAAAGAGAACTTTGGTTGCTAATTAATAATTAGGGAAGAAATTGGAAGCAGAAGATGCCCTTGAGAGACAGTAACAGAATCTATTTGATTAAAGTTGAAAAGAGAGTATGATATAATCACTTGACTTGGGATATTCTCTAGATTTCAAACAATGACAGCAAAATTAAGGACTAAATCTGCAGGTGCGTCCTACACTTCCTTGATCACTACATCTCAGTTCAACTAGAAAGGTAGAACTGCTTGATCTGGGGCTAGGAGATAAGGTGGTCCAAATGACCTGCAAACCATAGACCCCACATTATTGCCTTGCACTCAAACCTCCAGTGGGTAGCATTCAGTCATACACATTTGATCTGATGAGTTCACCAGCAGGATAGTGAGCCTGGGACAGGCATACACCATGTCCCGCATAGGCAGATAGTGGGGAATCTTTCATAGCACTGTAAAGATAGGGAAGTAAGAATATGATTAATGAGATCATGTAGAATGTCACAGAATGAGGCCCTTGTCCAGGGTGAATGTTCCCTATTCTGTTTTCTCCTAAACGGTGAGCTATCTGAGAGTATTGTAACCCTCTACGAACATCTGTTCATGGGAGCACCAACTGTGTAGCATCAATAAGCATTCGCAGTTGCTACAAAACCTAGGTTTGTGATTTAATTTTCCTGCCGCATAAAGTTATTGCATCATTTCACAAATTTAAAAATAAGTAAGCTTTATTGTGAAAAATAATGCAAAATGAAATTCTTCTCAGTCAATGAGCTATGTTGCAACAAGCCCACAGTAACCTCCCGTTCAGGGAGTCCTCCTGGAAGTGGTTAACTATGAGATTTTCACTTGCTACTGTGGCTCATTGAGACCATAGTCCTGTCATCCTGGAGTCTGTGAGAACCCTCCTGGGCTATCTCTGCATCCTCACTTTCAGCTTCTTCTTTAAAGGATCCCTCTAACTCATCCATCTCTTCCTCTATCTTCCACTTCCAAGATATTCCCTCGTTACCAAATAAGGTTATGGAGGATTTGGCAGACCGCTGTGATAAGGATGCTCTGTCTGGGCTATCCTTCCTGAACTGCCTGCATAGTCCAGGTACCTGAACCTTATCTTCATATGGCCCACGATCTGCTCCACAATGGCCTTTGTGGAGGCATGTTCCTCTCTTCACATTCAGTCTGAGGATGACTGGCTGGCATCATGAGCCAAGATTCAAAGATTAACCCTTATCACTTACCAACCATCTCTGAATGAGTTGAGTAGCATTGAAAGATGCAGGCATCAGTGAGTGTTCGAGAATGTACATGTTGTGACAGCTGTAAGACATAATTTCCTGGGACATCCTGAGGCGTCTTCTACAACGCCTGCTTGTCATCTGTCAATTGCTGCATCAATGTGTTTGGATGCATTTGATTTCAGGCCAACATGCACCATCTACATTGTTCCTCTTGCACAGGCAGTTGGGCCTCTGCAAGTCTGGTCTGTTGCTGTTTCCTGCTCCTTTTGGTGTTGGTGTCGTAGCTGGCGGTGTCTTAGGTTTTTTTCTCAGAATGGCAAGGTTGATCCATGTCATTGTGCTGTCAGTTTCAGATTTGTGGAGACAGTAATGGAATGGAGACAGCCATCTTTCTCTTAGGCCTGTGCCCTCCACCATGCCATAGGAAATTCCTTCGTCTAGCAATGTTTCCCACCAGGCCTCCTCTCCAACCATCATACATTCCATAGAAAGTAGCATCCTGTGAGCTTCTAAGGAAATCTCACTGCAAATCACATGACGTACAAATGGGGAAGTATGCTTTGCTTGGGATACTGAAAGTATGCTTATTTCTCATTCACAGCTGTCAACTCTCTTCTTTGAATTTATTCAGTTTATTCAACACATCACTTTTAATGTTAAATGCACTTTTCTTAAAGCTCATCTCATTATTCAATGTCATGACTAACCCATTCAAACTCTCTAGTTGATGCCGAAGCAAAATAATTATCTAATGTTTCTGCCGTCTCTCTCTTATTCGTTGTGGTATCATCCCGTCTGTTCCTGAATTGTCTAATTCCCTTGAAATGCAATTCCAGAGCATTTAAATAAAATTAGTTCCATAAATTAAATGAAATGAAAGTAAAATACATGTCATGAGAGATGCGGGACTTCTTCAATTGCAAACATAGCTAGTACAGTACAGCTATCTACAGAGAACTAAGTTGCAGCAGCTGCTTAAGCAGTGTTTTTTTGTCTTTGGGATAAATGAGATGGTACTGCCAAAGATGTTGGATTACAAGTAGCACGAACCCATGATTACATTCTTTAGAAAAATCTGTGTGAAGTTAATAACAGCTTAATTCAATTTTGTGCTGTCTCACAGATACCATGCATTTTTTTCTTTCTGCGCCAGCGTCACTTAAAGGAAACATAGTTCATCTTTCACAGGGATGTCATACTTGAAGGGAGTCATGATCAGCGGTACTGCTAAAATGTTTCAGTTCTCCAGTTTGCTTTGAGAGTGTCTGATCACAAATTAACTCCAGATATTACTGAAGATTAAAAGAATGATCGGTGCATACCATTGTCTTTCCAATCCTTTCACCAATTTTCAATTTTCCTATTTTTAAAAAATATAATAAAACTCATTCATTTAAACAGATTTGCAATTGATGGATAAAATACAAATGAACCATTTGTTCATGTGCCTCTTTGAGTATTATAACTTCAAAAGCGGGTGTGTAAAAAAATTACACTTGTTATAAGCCAATTAAGGGAGGAAGCTTATGTACAACAACACAGGAATTAAAATTGAAACCATTATAATCATTAAAATGCCAAGCTATCCTTAACCAAAGTGCAAACAGTAGGCAACCATGAGCAAACAATTGATGCATATTATTCTCCTGATTGGTTGTATGATTCAGGTCAAATCAAAAATTGCACAACTCCCTTAGGAGATGAAAGAAAAACCAAGTGGTCTACACAAAGCCTGTGTATCCTGGTGGCCAACAGTTGAGGTGATACACAAGTCAATCAGGTCTTTCATTGAGATATTAACATATCGGGAGTCAAGAATTTGCCAGTACTTTGATGTTACAAACTCTGATGATTGAATTTAATGTCAAGGGAGAAGGACTGAATTTTCTTCATGTTGGTTGAGTCCCATTAGTGAACTCAGAGATGACCTCACTTTGGAATGTGGTGAGATCCCGGGGTAGCAATTTACTTATGGTGTTCATTTAACAAGCCACCATCAGGGCTGTCATCCTATTGAGGAAAGTAGTTTAGTCCCAAGAGCTGTAGACCCAATCAGAGGATTGGTTGTTTGGCTGCCTCATCAGTGCCACCAATTGCGATAATTATTGCTAAGTCTACAACAACCTGTAGAGGGGCCTTCAAAGAAGAGGTAGGATTGGTTGGGGAGAAACTAATGCCAGGAGGCAGATCTGACCTGAAGAGTGGAGTAGCACACTTGTACTGCCTTTCTTGCAAGGCCATAACTGCCATTGGGAACATAGTGCCCTGTACCACAACACTAATTAAGGAGGCTGCCAAGGTTTATTTGGTGAAGCCACCACAAGGCCATAAGAAACAGGAACAGGATTAGGCCATTCGGCCCCTCAAGCCTGCTCTGCCATTCTGTTGGATCATGGCTAATCCAACACTCCTCATGTCGGGTTTCTTGCCCTTTCCCCATAACCATTGATTCCCCTACTGATCAAGAATCTATCTTTCTTAGCTTTAAACATACACAAAGACTCAGACCACACAGCTCTCTGTGGCAAGGAGATCCAAAGACTCATACGCTTTGAGAGAAGAAATTCCTCTTCAACTCAGTCTTAAATTGGTGCCCCTTTATTCTGAGCCTATGCCCTCTTTTCCTAGACTCTCCCATGAAACATCCTCTGAGCATTTACCCTGTCAAGTCGCTTACAAATCCTATATGTTTCACCTCTCATTCTTCTAAGTTCCAATGAGTAGAGTTTAAACCTGTTTAATCTTTGCTCATAAGACAATCCCTCCATACCAGGGATTATCCTCATGGACCTTCTCTGAAATGCCTCCAGTGAAATAATATCTTTTCTTAAATAAGGGGACCAAACAGCCCACAGTACTCCATGTGTGATCTCACCAACACCTTGTACAATTGCAATAAGAATTCCTTACTCTTATACTCCAATCTCCTTGAAAAAAGGGTCAACATTCCAATTGCCTTCCTGATTACCTGCTGCACATGGATGCTAGCTTTCTGCGTCTCATGCAGAAGTACACCCAAGTCACTTTGTGTTGCAGCTTTCTGCAGTTTTTCTCCATTTAAATAACACTGTTCTTTTATTCTCCTTTCCAAAATGAACAACTTCACATTTTCCCACATTGTACTCCATTTGCAACTTTTTACCCACTTACTTAGCCTATCAATATTTCTCTGTGAACTGTTTGTATCTCTCTCACAACCTGACTTTCCATTTATTTTTGTGTTATCTGCAAATCTGGCTACAGTACATTCACTTCCTTTCTTGAAGTCATTAAGATATATTGTAAATAGTTGTGATCCCAGTATTGATCACAATGAAACCCCGGTGGTCAAGGCCACCAACCTGAAAAAGAACCCTTTACCTCCATTCATTGTTTACTGCCCATTAGCCTATTCTCTACCCATGCCAATATACCACCTCCAACACTGCAGGTTCTTATCTTATGACTGAACCTTGTGAGGTACCTTGTTGAATGCCTTCTGGAAGTCCAAGTATAACAGCTCTATTGGTTCTGTTCTATCCACTTTGGTTCAGATTTCCTCAAAAAACTCCAATGAATTAGTCAGACATGGGTTCCCTCTCATGAAGACATAAAGACTCTGCTTGATTAATTTATGATTTTCCAAATTTTTTGCTCTTACTTCCTAAATAATTGGTTCCAATACTTCACCAACCATAAATGTTAGCCTCATCAGGCTATAGTTACCTGCTTTTTCCTCCCTCCGTTCTTGAATAGGGCTGTCACATTAGCAGTTTTCCAATCCTCTGTTACTGTTCCAGAATCCAAGGATGTTTGGGAAATTACAACCAATGCACTCACTATCTCTTTTAGGATGCGAGGACGCAAAACTTGTCAGTTTTCAGATCCATTAGTTTGTCCAATAATATTTCTCTGTGATGATGATAGTACTTAATTCCTCCCCACTATTCTTTAGTATTAATGGGAAGTTCAAAGTATCTTTCACCATAAAGACTAATATAAAATATCTGTTTAACTCCTCTGCTATTTTCTTGTTCTCCACAACCATGTCCTCAGATTCATTTTCTAAGTGGCCTATGTTCACTTTGACATCTCCCTTCCTTTTTATGTGTATAGAGAAGCTCTTACTGCCAGTTTTTATATTCCACTCTGACTTCTGAAGAAGGGTCACTGGACTTGAAACATTAATTCTGCTTTGTCTCCACAGATGCTACCAGATGTCCTATTATCTCCAGCAATTTCTGTTTTGCTTCAGATTTCCAACATCCACAGTTCTGTGCTTTAATTTAATTTATGTTCCTCGCTAGTTTGCCCTTACAATCTATTTGCTCTCTCATTATAATCATTGTAGGCCTCCTTTGCTGGATTCTGAATTTATTCTACTTTTCAAGGCTATCACTGACTTGTGCCTCATTATATGCGTTTTCTTTCAGCTTAATACTCTCCTTAACTTCCTTGGTTACCCATGGTTGGTTCATCCATGGCAACAGACTCTCACAATGCAGGCAAAATGTCCATAGTGTTGGGACATGTCTAGTCATGGCATTCTCCAGTTGTAAGTGTTAAAGAGCAAGATGCTTCCCAGGCAGTTTTATATACTGACTCTTTCCATTTTAAGTATGATTTAATTGTTGTAAAGACCAAGATTTATAGCCTCCAATTTCACTCAGGCCTTCTGATGTGGATCAGCAATATCATTGATCTAACAGGATCCAGCATTTTGGAGAGAATCAAGAATGAGCTGCAAAGCCTCCTACTGGGTAAGTATGCAGTAGCAGCTCATTGAGCAGATTGATATTGGCTCTTGAGCCATATTAAAGTGCCCCATCCTATTAGTGTCAATGGAGCTGCTTGAGGACAATGACCTTGTAAGATTATCACTGTGACTCGGAGGGGAACTGAAATACATCATATTATGTTTTGGACTGGGAGAGTATTTTGTCAGAAATGTTCCTCAAAGTTTCCTTCAGCATTGGAAGAAAACAATAATAACAAATGCTTTCAATGAATGAAGACTTTATTTGAGCTGGATTGCATTGAGTTGGTATTACTTTGACTCTGAACAGGATAAATTGGAAATTTGTGTACGTGTTATTATCCTTTAATGATTGGCACTTGTGGGCAGCAACTGAAGGACGTTTGCAACAAGTGCAACCTTTGACCTTTGCATCAATAAATTGAAGCAGTTCCATTGAACGAGAGGATTTGTATTAATAAAGGCAATCCAGCTCGTGAGAACACACTCTGTTATCAGATAATAAATTCAGTGTGATTCACCAAGCCTACAAGCTGATGCTTTTAATGTTGCATAGCATGTGGATTTCTGTGCACATCTAGGACACATTTACTTAATAATTATAGAACTAGAAAAATTACTGCAAGCCCAGCCCTGTAATGCAAGGGATCAGATGGAACTCTTCCTCCAACCGGTTAGTTCCTCTATCGATCAGACTCAATCTGGAAATTCATACACTATAAGACTGCCGGGGAAGCAGACACACATTATTGCACAGCAAATAGCAGTATAGTTATGTACGGAAGCACTTTATTCCTTTGTGCTTGCTTTTGTAGAGAGGGCAGGATTTACATATTCTCAAAATTCTGAAATTCCCTCCCTAATGGCATTGTGGGACAACCTACAGCCTGTGGGCTACAGCAGTTTAAGAAGACAGCTCAACACCACCTTCTCAAGGGTAACTAGGGATGGGCAATAAATGCTGGCTCAGCCAGTGTTGCCCGTATCCCATGAGTGAACAATAAAATATTTCTATTCTAATGATGGACTCGAGAATAAATTACATTCATTTCAATGCTCCAGTACCTGGGATGAGAGGAGGTACATATTGCACAGGAGTATCCTTTCTCCTTGGCTTTTTCTGTTCAGCCTCAACATCCTTTGACTCATCTGTAGCCTTTTGTTTCTCACGCTCTTCATTTACTTCACAGGTTTTTATTAGCTGCTCTGAGAGGTTCGAAAGATCATCTGTCAGAAAGAAATGTGCAGAGATGCGTTTGAATGAACTTTCTGAGTCAGAATCATCAGAAGCCAATTATTTTATGAGCAAAGCAGCAGATAGAGATCTTTGTTCAAGTAGCACTCATTTCAATTGTAAAAATCAAATAGAGAGAGAAATAACCTTTCCAACAGTGAACAGGCTCAGGAAATGATTAATGCCACATTCCCTCTTTGTGTTTCAGAGACACTGCACTGACAGAACTAACAGGAAGCATGGAAAACTATTTCAAAAGCTCTTATCAAACAATTGTTTCAACATGAATGGGGCTTTGTGTGTATGCAAGCCCCATGCACACATGCTCAGGGTTAACTGAGTTAGTAGCTAATTGTAACAAGAGGTGAAAGGAAAGCATTCAAAGATGTAGAAGTAAAAATAATGGTATGTTCCAGTGCAGATAGAGGTCATTCAGCCCATTGTGTTCATACTAGCTATTTGGGAGTTTTACACAGTCCCACTCTAAGTGTATTTTCTTGACCAAGATGGATGGCATACACAGAACACTTGCCTGATGAATATCATTAACAGTGAATCTGCTCTGGCTTGTCAATCTTGAACATTCCTGGCCCCATTTTAAAGATTGCCCACACCTCTCAAAGGGGAGGCACTTTGAATGCAGGGAAATGTCAGTGAATATTCAAGGGAAGTTGCAAAGCATTAATTCACATTACACCAACTGTCCCCTGCCATTTTCCTGATACTGTGAAATAGGATTTGGTAAAGGAGGTTGTTATGATAAGGAACATAAGGAATAATTCTAAGCAGGTAGCTCCACATGAGTGGGGGGAGGTGACAGAGGGCATCATTGTCTGAAGCACTGTGCTATGAGGTGGATGCAACGCTGATAATTGTTTTATGGCCTCACAAGAATAGCTAAGGTAAGCCTGATAATTATTATTACTCTTCAGTTTGCCTTGCACCACCATTCTTTACGAATTCATGGAATGTAGGTGAAGCTAACATTTATTGCCAATTCTTTTAAAATTGCCCTAAGAAGGTGACAGCAAATCATATCCTTGAATCACTGCCTCAATGCAATGTATATATAGACGTGGTGCTGTTGAGGAGGGAATTCCAGGATATTGATCCAGCAATAATATGAATTGTAATATAGTTCCAAGTCAGAATGATATGAGACTTAGCCTCCTTACGTCTACTCTTTCGAAATACTCCTGACTCATTACGTTGCAAGTGCACCCAACTATCCCTTTTTATAAATTTCCTCACATTCCCATCTCTAAGCCTGCCACCTACCCTCTTTATTATGCAATTTCAAACCACTCTCTGATAGTCACCCTTATCAAATGCATTATATCCACATGTCACAGGCCTTCTCTTTCTCCTATTGCAGAAGAGGGTGGAGGACACTAGAGAGAGAAAGAGAAAAAACAAGGTGGTTCTTCTGATGATGTTGGTTCCCAGCACTGCCAATATATTCTCGGATAGATTCACTGTCGCTGATTCTTCTTATTGGTATTAGGTGAGCCACAGCTACAAAGTGGGATGCCCAGATGATAAATTTGGCAGAGGATGGGCTCGGTCTTGATAAAAACTTAAAATATTGTTACATAATACATATTAACATCTTTAGCTCATATAATAGAAGCTCAATTGTTTCAACATAAAGGCAAGTAGATGGCCACATGCTGTTAATGCTAAGAACAATCATTGAAGCATCAGTTAGGACACAAAGAGAACTAGATAAGAACACATAGAGAACTAGTTTAGACACACACATAACTCTGGTTAGCTCAACCCAGGAGCAATTCTTTATATCCCAATGGGCCAAGCTCATCTTATGATGTTAATTAACCCTTTCCGGCACTACCCTGAAAAGGAAAAAGGTTGAGGGTTATGCTCGAATTAATAACCACAAGTGACCACCAGACATCTTCTGACAGGCTTTACCTGACATGATAGGTCAAGGAAATTCCACTACTGCCTGCAGGAGACATGTGCTTCCTGTGAGCTGAATTCTTTGCTGCTGCCCTATGTACTACTCCCCTGTCTGATATATAGCTTCAGGTCTTTGATCAATTGCACTGGGTCACCATTCTTCTCATCAAATCGAAGGGAGCCAAGCTGCTACCCCTCTTGATGTGATTCAGAAAACCTCGAACATATAGAAGGGCAGCTCTCAGCAAAAGTAGTGTGAACAAACACTTTCCAATTTGTAAGTAGGAAGCAGTGATGAGGGATAAATATTGTTGTAGTATTTTTATGAATTTTAATCTATCCCTCAATTTTGCTATGCTTTTAAACTTTAGGAAGCCTGCAGATCATAGATAGAATCATAGAATCCCTACAGTGTGGAAACAGGCCCTTTGGACTGACAAGTCCACACCGACCCTCAGAGCATCCCAACCAGACTCATTCTGCATAACCCATCTAACCTAAACATCCCTGAACACTACGGGCAATTTAGCATGGCCAATCCACCTAACCTGCACATCTTTGGACTGTGGGAGGAAACCGGAGCACCCGGAGGAAACCCACGCAGACACGGGGAGAACGTGCACACTCCACACAGACAGTCACCTGAGGCTGGAATCAAACCCAGGTCCCTGGCGATGTGAGGCAGCAGTGCTAACCACTGAGTCACCGTGCTGCCCTATATATTAAGCATATATAAAATAATAAGTCAGTTGTTAAGTTTTGTGGTATCAAAAAAGAACAGTATTTTCCTCTTTGGCCATTCTTTTCTAATTTGTCACAATCATCTCCAACTTGCAAGTCTTCTGTGTTTTGGTTTCTTTCTTTAAGTGATCCCAGATTCTTTAATCCCATGTTTTACAAAAAAATCATCAATGATCATCCACTAACATAATTATGTTATTAATTTCAATAGTACAGTGGCGGTAGACTATTGTGTTATGTCATACAGTCAATATGTTATATACCTTTATAAGAAATGATACTAGTACTGTATCCATAGCATGTGATCTGAGGTTATAAAGATCACATACTCCAACTCACACTAAGATCACTTGAAGCGTAACTTGTAGCGTACTCCTGTGTTGAAACCTAAAGCTTAATATTAGCCCAAGTAGCTAATGTACGTGGAGAATGGAATGTTTGTACATAATATTTAGTTGTAGCAAATATCCAATGGAATCTTCAATAGCTCAATACCCACAATCAGTTTTATGTTGTGGAGAGAACATAAAATATGTTGCGGCAGATAAAACTGCCTGTTGGAAACAAATTCAGACCATAGAGTATGGATTAAAAGGAATATTTTTTAAAAAGGAATATTTTGAAATATACTACTTATGGATTGACTGACTGAAAGAGAGGAAAGAAATCACAGTCATGAGAGGCATCTTCCAGACCTGCCCACAGATATTAGAAAGACGGGTAGGAGAACTTGGTGGGAGGCAATGTTTCAGTTTCCTGATGGTGAGTTAAAAATTTACCATTAAATTCTCTGGACATACCAGACAGATCAATTTGCTGGCAACTTCTTCTGCAAACATTAGCATGTCATGAATGCTTATTCACACCCCAGCCTTCTGGAGCTACATTCAGTCTCATTCGGCAGAAATGGGAAATGCATGTTCACAAACCCAATTACATATATGTATATGTATGTACAGAGAATATACCTTGTGGGCAATATGTCTTCTTCTAAGCACCAGTGAGTACAAATGTCTTCAGAAACTCAGCTGTTTCATAACTGATCTATTGCTTTGAACAAAAGTTCACAGTAAAAGGGGTGGAATCTCTGTGTCAAACAAATAATAAGTCTTAGTCATATGTGGTTTTGCCTGTTGTAGTTAAAAGCTTACAATGCAAGGGGTGAAGACTGATCAGGTAATTAACCTGCCCAAACAAGGCAACCACACTTGGCTCATGCCAGCAAACCTCTTCAAGGCAAGCAAGCAGAGCTCAACTCAAAGGAGAAATGAAATGAAATGGGCTGCCTAATGAAAAGTAGGCTGTACAGAAAAGAAAGCCCAACAGAAAGGTGGGCTTGGTGAAAAGGAATGGAATTACAAGAATGTGGTTATCAGGGTCACTGGAAGGAATTTGGAAAATAAAAGGAGCAAGCTGGGATGTAGAGGGTAGATTTACAGTGCGAGGGGTAAAGAGGGCAATGAAGTGTGAAGTTTCATATTGAGGATGGGGAATACAATAGAATAACTGCTGTACAGGTATTTCTGCTGTAAAGTGTGTTTCATTATCGTGAATTGGCTGTAAGGTGATTGTTGAATAGTGGATGCTGCACAAGTAACGCAAACTCTCTGCTGTACAGGTAAACCAATTTTCTAAAGTGATTTCCCTATATCATAATTTTCTAAAGCAAATTCCCTATAATACAATTTTCTGAAGTAATTTCCCTATAACACAATTTTCTAAAGCGATTTTCTGTAGTGTGAGATCACACAAGAACGCAACTGTTATGTTATAGAAGAACTACCTGTAGAGGCAGAATGACCAGTGGAACCGAAAAAAAATGGTTGAATATAAGGATCTGGATGGGAGTGGATCAGGGGAAGAGCAGGAATATCAAGGAGCACAATGAAAGGCAAGATAAGCACAGCAGCATGTTGAAGAAAGTCTGACAGGGAACAAAGACTATGTATTCTTATGGGGGGATCCATATACACTAAAGGGAGAGGTAGAAATGAATGATTTGAAGGAAAGGATTACAATTACTATCTTTCTCTAACTCATATCTCAGGGAATGCAAATGGTAAGAGCCCAAGGCCTGTTTGCATGTGTTTCTGTACAGTGTAAACACACATAATGAGGACAACAAAAACAAAACCTAAAAAATACTATTACATGCGCAGTCAATGGCTTTGCACTGAAGGGAAGCACTGAGAGGGGCATCTAAAAATCACCACTAATGGTGATGGTACTGGCTATTCCACATTCAGATGTGCAGGAACATCAACAGACCTCTGTATCTGTAATTTAAAGACATGGGGATGAAATTGTTATGCAGGGCTGTAGATTGCAAGTTTGCAGGGCTGTATTGAAGGGGATATGAAAGCCACCAAGAGTCAAATTGAATTAATTGCCATATGCATGGAAAGCCGTGTAAAGATTAGGGCCGCCATGTCTTGTACATGTCTGTACCAGGAAGAGATACGCAGGATTCAACAGGAGGCAGTCAGCCACTTCAGGTTTGTTCGCTTCATTCATACCAGTTGTATGATCCTTTGATCTCTCTGACCTCCCTCTCTCTGCCTATAATCTCAGTGTCTGCGGGTTCTCCTCTCACTGCACCTGACGAGGGGGCTGCGCTCTGAAGCTTATGATTTCAAATAAATGTGTTGGACTATAACCTGGTGTCATGTAAAATCAGACTTTGTATGCAGAAAGATCCAGTCCTGTCAAATCTAAAACAACTGGTGCTGATGGGAGAAACCAAAGGACAATTACGACTGGAATTGAAACCTTTTTGGACCCAGAGAGACCAACTTACAGTAGAGGATGGCGTATTTGGTTATGGGGAGCGAGAGTGATTGTTTTGAACATAGGTTGCTGCCAAATATGAGCTGAAATCCACCTGGGTCACACAGTGCTCTCCAAGATGAAGGTGTTGGCAAGAGGTTATGCCTGGTGGCTAAGCTTGGTTGCAGACATAGCCGCGTTGGTGGGGCAATGCCCAGAGTCCCAACAAGGACAAACATTACCACCAGCAGCTCCCCCTACATGTGTGGCAATGGCCAGGTAAACCTTGGACTGGGTTACACAATGGCTAAGCAAGTCCTTTCATTTGCTCAATGCTCATTTAATCATCGTAGATGGCCACTTAAAGTGATTGGGCACGTGTAGAGTCCATTTGTCAAACAAGGGGATGACGATAGAAAAACCACTTGCATCTTTTTTAATACATGGGCTCCTGGAGGTGTTGGTCACAGATAACGGGCCATTGTTTACTGGCAGGGAATTTGGATATTTCCTAAAGTTAAATGGGATTTGACATTTAAGGACAGCTCCATACCACCTATTATCCAATAACCTGGGAAGAAAAAGCTGTCCAAATTTTAAAGGCAAGCTTGGAGAAACAGCCCACAGCCTCACTAGATACCAAGCTCTCATGATTCTTATTTGATTATAGGACCATCCCACATGCAACTGCAGGAATGGTACCAGCAGAGTTGCTAATGGGGAGAAGGCTCCGCACCAGGTTAAATCTGATCTTCCTCAACCTGGCAGGGCAGAGAGTGAAACAGCATCAGGAACACAACTACTGTATCCAAGACTCTTCCAAGCGAGAGAGACAATTGACTGTCTGTGTAGAGTTTGCACATTCTCCCCATGTCTGCATGGGTTTCCTCCCACAGTCCAAAGTTGTGCAGGTTAGGGTGGATTGGCATGCTAAATTACCTGGAGTGTTCAGGGATGTGTAGATCAGGTGGGTTATAGGGGGATGGGTCTGGGGTCAGTATGGACTTGTTGGGCCGAAGGGCCTGTTTCCACACAGTAGGGATTCTAAATGTTCAGTGGAAATGGCCCTGTGTGGGTAAGAGGCATGGTTGACATGAGGTCAGGTCCAGTGAATTATAAAGTTTCGGTAGGTGCGATGGACCTTAGCAAGCGCTTGGATGATATGAAAGCCGCAAACTCACAAACGGTATGGGAGCAAACCATTCCCTACTCCTCGTAACAGTCGGAAAAGCTGCCAGAACTCGTGGGTTCACCTTCTCTGTCAAGTTTTGATGAGACTTCTGAATCCGAGATAGACGTAGCGGAAGTAGCCGCATTAATGCTTTTGCCAGCGGAAGAAGACAGTGAATTTCTACTGAGGCCTTCCTGGCGTGAGAGGTGAGTTCCCATGTGTGACATGCTGCTGATATCGGATGCAGAGTTGGAGGAACCTGATCCAGTGCTAAAATGCCCCAGGAGGGTCTCCAAGTAAAAGGACTGGCCTATGTCCTCAAACTCAGAGGGGGAGGGATGTAGTAATTCTAATGAAGTGAGCCAAGTGGACCTCATAGATTATGAGTTCTCTGATTGGGGCTGGTAATATGGTCTAATCAGGGAGCCCTGGCTAACAGATATAAACAGGAGTGTCAGACATTTTAATACTCAGGGTCCTTGACTCTGATGAGGCTGTGTCAGAGTCAAGGACGTTGTTGGTGTAAATAAAGGGTGACTTGGTGACAGGATACTGGCCTTTGTGGATTTATTTCAACATGAATACAAGAATGCAATTGCCTGAGACAACCTGGCCTGCCCCTGAGCAAAAATGTCCCCATAAGTCCAGCTCCATTTAGGGATTTGATAAAGCAAGACTCCACCAATAGGTTCTGGAGATCAGGAGTCAGTTTAACTCACAAAGTGCTCTGAATCAGACAAATTCAGGTTCATGAATCTACCCAAAATAGTCGCTTTGCTACTTGTGGGCAAATCAACAAATACAAAAAGGAAAACAAATGTGTGCCGGTTAGAATGGAAGAGGAATGCGTTGCTCACTGATAATTCCTCTATTGTGATCAGCAAACCAAGTCTGCATTCAAACAGCAGGGGGTGCTTGGAACCTGTCAGGTAAAGTCAGGCTCTGAAATTGCACTAAAGCTACAAAGCAAAACTTATTTTCTTCTCACGTTTTCTCCTCAAAATTCAGTTTAGACAGACTTCACTGGTAAAAATATTGAGTTTAGAAAAATGCACACTTCAACATTTTAGCCTCTCTGCTCCTATGATGCTGCTTGGCCTGCTGTGTTCATCCAGCCCTGCACCTTGTTGTCTCGGATTCTCCAGCATCTGCAGTTCCTACTATCCCTCTCAACATTTTGTCATCCTTCTTTCACTGTTTAGCAATTTGAAATCTGCAGGTGCATCAGATGACTTAGTGCTCCATTGCCCAAATTTTATGACTGAAGGAAATTTGAAGATTAGCCAAAATCATTGGGCAGTTTGGTGACATATAGTTTCCATTTCATGCCGCCGAAATAATCTGGAATGTATCTGGGATTTTGATGCTGACAATATTAAGGCATTAAAAATTGCCTCAAATTTTATGTAAAGTATACAAGGATCATCTTGGATCATTTACTCATCCACTACCAAAATTAAAAAGTGTCTTGTGTAATATTCTAACAGTCTTTCTGTCATTTTTTTAAACTGATCATCAATCTAAACTCATTCGTTTTCGTTCAAATCAATCCTACTTTATGCTCCAGTTTACCAATTATTCACAATTTCTCTTCTTGTTTATTGTAAACCCAATCTTTTCAGAACTGAACAAATCATTTTGTAAGATAACA
>NC_063335.1:3928441-3952407 GCF_021869965.1 Rhincodon typus
TATCTCTGAAGTCATTTTATAATATCTTCTGTACTAAAGGTACAGAATCATGGAACTTTACAATAAGGATAGAGTTGATTCAGCTCATTGTGGTCAGGTGAGCGACTCAAGTGGATTTCCCTATAGAGGTTTCTTTATTCAAATGATCTCTCTTAGCAAAAGATTTATTTTTAATTCTCTCATGAGATGTGGACATCACTGACAAGACCAGCAATTGCTGCTTATCCTGGGAAAGAGTGGCTTGCTCAGTGTTTCAGTGTCTATGACATTATTGTGAGTCTGGAGTCACAAAAAGTCCTGATGGCCAGACCAGGTAAAGGGCAGCGGATCTCCTTTGCTAAAGGGAATTAGTGAAACAGATAGGATTTTAACAACATGATAGCTTCATGGTACCATTACTGAGAATTGAAGTAATTAATTGAATTTAAATTCTAACAGCAGTCATGGTAAGATGTGAACTGTATTCTCACAGCAGCAGGTAGAGACTGTAAATAAGTAGACAGTGGCCACCCCACTCCACTCCTTCCTGTACTTGTGATTTAGCCTGGGCATTCAATACTCTAACAACCCCTAACAAATATTTCCCCTAATTCTCCCTTATTAATTCACTGGTGATCTGCTGCAGTTTGATGAAGAAGCTTAATTCCTATTTAAGTCTTTTTGCTGGTTTGTACAGCTAAATGTATTAATAAATAACAAGTAGTTGACCATACAATCAGCAGCCAGTTTCCAAATTAAATAATGACAAATTTCATTATGAACTATGTAGGAGTTTCACCACCTCAACCTGCTGTTATATTGAGAAGGTAATTTTAAGTTTATACTCATTTTTTTAATACTCATTTTTCCGATTTTATCACAGGGTTTTCCAAATGAGATTCATGTCTTTGCCCACATCAAATTTTCTTGGCAGGAAGAAGGTTAAAGACCTCCATTGAAAGGGTAAATGGCACCTCTCTGCTTTCTCATTCTCACATGGTCATTATTCACTCTAACTCCGCTCCTAGACACACCTCTCACTAGGGTTCATGGACGATAACTCTCAGTATTGCACGTGTTATGTCTACACAATGGCTCTCACCCATCTCCTCCTTCCAAACTATTAACCCTTCCTGCACTCTGCACCTCCCACTCACTGCCTGAAAACACCTCACCACCTTACCTGCCCTGCATCACCACCAGCAACTCTTCCATTCACTCTCATCATAATCATTCCCTCCGTCAGTCTCAATGCAGGCAGGAATGGCTCACAACCAGAATAAGAGGGAGAAAACTGGAGAAGCTTGCAGGTGTAAGGCTCATCATCCATTCAGGAAGATGTTGGAAGGTGCCTGGTCTCTCCACCACACCCCTGCTTGTGATGTTCATAATAAGAAGGGTGAGTGCATATCTGGACAGGACCCTCTTAGCAGGTCTGGGATCTCCCAGCCCAAACAAACCTGGGGGCGACTGGTCAAGCCTTCCAGGCCAACAGGGGCAATCACAGAACAGAGACATTGCACTTCAGCTGCACAAGACATAGCTGCACTTGGAGGGAGACAGAAAGAAAGAGGCACATGGATGGCACAACTAACACGTCATTGTAACATTTCTTGCACTTTTGTAAATATACATGCGCTAGTACTTGGAAAGATATCTGCTGGAGTTGGATCTGACAAAATGACATCAGTTTGCGAGATGAATAACCTCTTCAGATGTCCTGTGGATAAAAGAAGTTGGAAATGGCCTGACATTGCTCATTTCTCAAAAGTAATTGACCCTTTAGCTGCAGATAGAATTAGATATCAGGGCCCTTCAAACCGCAACATTGATGAAGCATCCAATGCTTTGCACTTCAATGTGGACAACACTGAGGTTAAAAGCAATGTACAAGCATTGTGCTAGGTCATGACCTGTACACATGTGCATACTTGCACCCACCTTAAGAGTGATAGCACAGAACTAAAGCTGATTCCACACATCTCTAGAGGCAAAGCTTCATTCTATTTATTAGCATTTCAAGGAAGCACAGTACCATTCAGTGCTGGCAGGTGTACAATAGGCAGCCTCCATGTCGACTCTCCCTCAGTATGTTGGCCTGCAAGAGAAGTTGCACAAAGCACTGTCTCTCAAAGGTTCAATCCTGTCCTATAGGACGCTCAGCATTGCAGGACAATTCACCAATCTATATAAACTCTGAAATGTTAAAGACTAACTGATGATGAAGGGGTGAAAAGGAAATGCCTCATGATTGCAACCACCTGCTTCATATGAGGGAATACTTCATGGCACAACACTTGGATATGAGGTGCTGACTGAAATCTTAACATCTGAACCTTAATGCCTTGCAATTTTGGTGCACTGTCTCAATGATTGTTGTTTTTTGTTTCCCTAAGGTAAAGCTTCAAGGTGTAGATGCATGAAAATGGCATCACCTGAAGATACCAAGCAGACAATCATGTGAATACAAAAACATCTATTCGGCAACAGAAAAGTTCAAGGACTGCAAAAATAAGCAGATCCATGAGTATTTAGCACTGGCCTGGGCTGCGTGCACAGAAAGTTACATGATGAAAAGAAGTACAAAACTGGCTCACTAAAGCTGGAATAACAAAGTGTAGAGTTGGATGAACACAGCAGGCCAAGCAGCATCAGAGGAGCAGGAAAGCTGACGTTTTGGGTCTGGACCCTTCTTCAGAAATGCCCTGAAACAACTCTCTCACTAAAGCTGGAAGCAGGTTTCAATTAGATTCTTTCTGCCTTCCTGCACTCAACAGTGCATCGCTCTATTATGGTGTATGGGTGTCCCTCTTGGTAAATGTCTTGATCTTGATGCAGTTGATAGGAGCCAATGATGATGGAGAATCCAACTGCCCGAGATGCTTGACTGTCCTCGCCGGCAGGGAGGTGAGGGGAGGATATGAATAACTAACAAATGAACAGGATGTGAGAAAATGACATCAGTGACATTCCAGCATCACCTTGTGAATTAAGGTTTGAGGATGGCACACAGGTCCCCAGTCACTTCCTAAAATGAGCCACTGACATAATGATTCCAGGCAACTATCACCTTGACAGTCCCTGGGATGGGATTGCTACCCAAGTCCTGCTCCAGTAGATGACATGCTTTGGTGATAATCCTTAGCCTGCTCCCACACTGTGTTTTAAGAGTTGTAGAAAATGACAATGAGGTCTGTGCTTGCAGAGTTTAGTTATTCTCTTCTACCTTCTTGGGAGATCTTCACCAGCTGCCTCTCCCTGAGGAGACAGTTCAGAAGCTGCTGGAGGTTGCTGTTCTGACTGATAATGCCATAATTGCTCTCTCCTTCAATGCTGTCTTCACCTGTGCAGCAAAGCTACAAGAAATCCAGCAGCAGTGACATTCATAAGAGATCTATGAGCTGATAATCCGTGGAGAATGTCAGATAGGGAACAGTATCTCACTAGTAGTTCCCCTGATCCTTCATATCAATCGCAGTGAATCTTCATGTTTTGCCCTGATGCAGTGTGCCATGGAGCCTTGATAAGGTGCTCTGAATAAGCAAGGTTATCCAGATATATATTGCAGAACCAAATTTTTCACTCTACGCTGGGGGAGTTGCATTCTGGCATTAATCCACCATAATAGACCATTTCCCAAAAAATGCCACCCTTGAACATCACAGACCATGTCCTTGTATACTTACAGCTTAGAGTGCAAATGTGACAGCTCTGAACCATTGTCTTATAGTGTCACAAAAGAAATATGATTTAGAAATAACAAAACCAGGTGAGACTTCTAAGGTAACATCTGAATAGATTTTCTTATTGAATATGCAAAGGAGACAACCAATACAAACTATGTAATGGTCATGATTGTTGAGACCATAACTTTTAATTTCATTCCTGGAAAATACCTAGTTCCTTCCATATGAGAAACAATGTTGGACAATAACGCCTGATTTTTATCGCTTCATCCATATTGTCTTCAAACTGCCATGGTCTCTTTAAACACAATATTTCACTACCAAGTCTAATTTTGTCTTTTATTAATTCATGGGATACAGGCAGTGCTGGCTAGACCGTGTTTATTCACTTATCTATAAATGCCCTTGAGAAGGTGGCAGGGATCTGCTTTCTTGAACCACTGCAGCCCTTGGGTGTCCATGCTATTGAAACTCCATCCAGACAACTTCAACCGCGTAACTTCCATCACCACTGTCACTGTTTTCATTGTAGTGTAGTTAATGTATGTTTGGTGTTACTTTATTTTCAGTTCTATTTTTCCATTTTGATCCTCTGCTCTTGCTAACTGCACGTTTTACTATGATTCTTTGGCTGTCATTCTCTGTGGACATGTTCAACATCACTCTGTGATTCCCAACAGAACCTGACTTTCTGCAGCATTTGACAGCTTCTGCCAAATTTGTAACTCCTGGGATTGACTCGACTACAATTATGAACTACAAGGTGCCAAGTTTCAGTCTTGTAAGCAGGATGACATTAATCTCAGCTCCCTGTACAAATGCCTAATGTGCTGATTGTCAAACGACTAGATTTCTCATGTTGCCATCTGAACTTATTCCCCTTCAATGTTTAAAATTATTTTCTCTCTTTCTAACATTTCCTTGGCCATTCACCAATCATTGCCTTCCCCCTAAGGCCTCTACTCGTGCTGCTTTTGTCTCTTAGACTAGGAAATCCTATCCAATAATACTTTTCTTTAATTCTTACATAGAAAGGTCCCTGATAGCCATATTAACTTAGCAGGAGTCAGAAGCATAAGCCCATGTCATGCCACACTCAGGTGGGGTGCATGTTGCATGAGGGCCTCTGAATACACTCAACTGTTGAAAATCCACAAGTTGATTAAAACTCTTTTTGCTACACCTCACTTACCATTCCTTGTTGACTTATTCAAATCACAAACTACTCATCAGCCATCTCCATGCCCCATATGGAGCGATCTTCCTGACCAAGGCCTTCCTGCAAACATCATCGTTTGGATCAAAGAATGGGAGCTATTAATAAGTTTGTTGTGACAAGCCCAAATCTGTTAGATGGCAGAATTTGAACTATAACAATGAGAGTGGTCCTTGCAGACCAGGTTCAGGGCATGTCAGGCTCTTGTGCTCCACTAATGGGCCTCAGGACAAGCCACACACATGCTTATGGAGAGACACAAACAAACAATAATGCATATTACATTTGAGTATCCCTTTTACAGACAGATAGTGGACTCATCACCTTAAATTCATCAATATGGATGCTATTGTAAGTAAATTGTAGTCAACAAATTTATACCATTTGACGCTGGCTTATTCATGAAACCATCATGTAGTTAAGTAGTAGCTTCTTTAAAAAGCTTTAACTCTCACAGGATGTAAGACTTCTAACTACAATCTTAAACACTTTAAATTCTTGTACGGATATTTTGTGTGCATTGAACACATCGTGCAAAGCTGGAATAAAAACAGAACTGAAGAAATTTGCAACAGACCATTTAGTATATGAGCGAGAACAGTCCAGTCAGTATTCTGGCTGTGCAACTTTTTATCCTTGTGTTGACAGCCAAAATAAACAAGTTGAATCAACTGTGTGAATTGGCAATGTTCCATCAAACAACATCTCCTCTGCCCATACCTGTTTTCTGTGCACATTTAACTATTGCCAATTTTAAAGTTTATGTTAGAGTCTTGGGCCACGTTACAGTGCTCTTCAATTTATATTCTTTCCAGTTTGATTCCAAATTAATTTCTTTTAGAAGTCAATTTTGTGATTGATGACTAAAAATAATAGAATGTGATTATTGTTTAAATAGGCAGAAGCTAATGGAATGCACAGAAAGTGCATTCTGTGCACGGTGGCTCAATGGTTAGCACTGCTGCCTCACAGGGCCAGGGACCTGGGTTCTATTCCACCCTCAGGTGACTGTGTGGAGTTTGCACATTCTCCCTGTGTCTGTGTGGGTTTCCTCCAGATGTTCCTGTTTCCCCCCACAGTCCAAAGATTTGCAGGCTAGGTGGATTAGCCATGCTAAATTGCCCATAGTGTTCAGGGATATGCAGATTATGTGGGATGGGTCTGGGTGGGATGCTCTGAGGGTTAGTGTGGATTTGTTGGGCTGAAGGGCCTGTTTCCACAGTGTAGGGATTCTATGATTGAAAGTCAGAGATTCCTATGCAATTGGATCTATGCAGATGTTATATTGTAGTTTGGGGTGAGATATGAACATCCAGAATACTTTACACTTGTCATCAGTTGCACTCCTCTAACGTAGATGTGCCTATTGGAATGTACACATTTATGGAGTAATGATAGAAGCAAATACACTGGTAACCTTTTGCTGATTTCCTTTTTGTATACCACCTATTTAATGCAATACCTGTTATCTCATCTAAACTAAGTAATCCATATTTTTTGTGCCAAATCAAACTACTTGTAGTACATGACTCTTTTAAGGACAGTGATTCCCATTTGTATTTCAAGCAGTTTGAAGAGATGCACCTTCCATCTGTGCCTCCATCTGGCTGAGTTGGCCAATCTCGTGCCCTGAAGCAAACTCCACTCATGTTTCAAAGGAACATCTTGCACTCTTTCAGCCTCGCAGATGAAATCTTTTTCCATTGGTGTAATGAACTGTCTCTGTGGACATCACACCAGATTAATTACCTAAGTGCTTGCAGAGCTGATCGCTGTTGTCCAGTCTGTCGTCTGGTGTTTCAGGTGACCACACACACTCTGTTGTCATGGTGATAGAGAACGTTTCTTTTTAGCAGATCTGCAACAAAACAATACAATATGCAGACGGCAGAAATGTAAGTTTTATAGCCAACCTAGTTTTTAAAGGAGTATGAAAATCTATTTACTTTTTAAAATATTTATGTTTTATTCAATTTAATTTTTAAATGTAAGATGCAATGGGGTAGCATTAAAACAATTAACACAAACAATGGCATAACCATGCTTGCACTGTGAACATTATACATTTAAATAAAAGTTTTTCTATGTGACTGCCACTGATTAGTTTCATTACTTGCCTTTGGATAAAAATGAACAATGTGTTAAATCAGCAACTAATTTACTGCTTGCAAGTAATCAGGTCTTATTAAGTATATTCAAAACCGCACAAATGGATTTGACTTTTTGAACACTTGAGACTGAAAATGTGACCATCATAACAAATCCACGTCTTCAGCTAATTTGATTCTACATCACACTAAGAAACAGCTGAGCACATTCTACACACTGAAGGTTACGGGCTCCACAAATTACAACTTCATTGTTAAAGAATTGTGCTCAAGTACGAACAATGTCAAGCTATCCCAGTGCCGCTGCAAAACTAGCATCAAGCCAACAACCTGGGAAATTGCCCAAAAATGTTCTACCTACCAAACGTAGGACAGATCCAATCTGCCCACTTAACAATGATCAAAAGGATTGTAAGAGTCATCATATGTTCTCAAAAGCAGCACTTACTCACAATATCCTGTTCAGCAATGGTTTGGTTCCATAAAGTTCACAGGCTCCAGACTTGGTCTCAGTATGAAAAGCTGAATTCCAGTGGTAATGTGCGAGTGACATCCCTTGGCATTGAGACTGTATACGACCAAGACTGGTACTAAGGATCCCTTTTAAAGTTGAAGTCAAAGAGAATCCAGGATAAAACTCTCCAGTGGCCTCTCCAGTGGCTTCTCCAGTTCTAATAGCTTATCAGGGCAGCACCCCAAACTCAATATATTTCCAGTTGCATTGTTTAATGACCATTAGATAATTTAAGGATCAGAGGTGAACTTATTTGCTGTTCATCTCCATTCATATTTGCATTGATAATGAAACAGTCCTTCATCACATCCAACAAGATGTGGACAAGATCCAGATAATATCTGCCAAAGAGCTTAGGATTTTTTAAACTTTAGCCTACAGTTCTGCTGATCTAATTTAAAAACATAGTGTGGGGTTTTCAGCTCTGCTAAAAAGTCATGAATGAATGCATTTTCTGTAGTTTACTGTACGAGTTGCCCGCTAAATAATGTGCAGTTTATGTTAATTTTAGATTATTTCTTGGAGTAGAAATCTGGATGCATGAAATGTTGTTGTACAATAGTTTGCATAGGCAAATGGAAAATTCATGTCTTTTAAAGTTATTGATTCGTACAAGAATTGTGACAAATGTTACAGAGGTAGAGCTAGGTGTTTAAATGATGACATGGAAATGAGATTAGAGACTCAGGCTCAGACAGTTGCTAGGAAGGAAGATTGGAGTCAGAGCCTCGGGAATATTGTGGTGTGAAGACATTAGTTTTCTGCTTCTCAATATTTAATTGAAGAAATTTATGCACATCCAGTACTGGATGTCAAACATGTAGGCTGACAACTTAGAGACAGGCGTTAAGACTGAATATTGTCAGCATACATCTGAAAATTAACATTGCATTCATGCATGACCTCACTGAGTGTTGCATGTAGATGAGGAATAGCAGTGGGTCAAGGAATACCAGAGGTAATGGTGTGGGAGAGCAAAGAGAAGACTTTACAAACAATTTTCTGTTTAAGATGGGATTGATAAGAATGCAACTAGGCAAGCACAGTCCCACGCAAATGAGCAATGTTGGAAAGGTACGAGAGAAAAAGTGTGCTCAACCACACAAAGCCTCAGACAAGTCATGAAGGGAAAGGAGGGATAGTTTACCACAGGCCGTATAGGATTTCATTGGTGATAATTCAGTACTGTTTCCGGGTAGGATTCTGTTTGGAGGAATTCTGTTTGGGGCAACTGAAACATTGGATGGAGTTTGCTGGTGACAATGCATTCAAAGAATTTGGAAAAGGGAGATTGGAAATACAACAATAATTTAGAAGAACTATGTATGATGTAGCTAATATCGGTGAACATTGACAAGTTTGTAGAATGGGAACAGCTGTATGATACTGGGCTGCATGTAAGACACAAACAAAAGGCAAACGTAGACTTGGGAATGAGGAATTTTTCATAATGCAGAGAGTCACACATTGAACATGAGCAACAGTTTGAAAGGAAAGTTGGTCTGAAGGAGATTTGAACGTTAATTAGCACCACTGTGCATGAACAGATATCTCACTCCAACAAGAGTTAGTGAGCCCATAACATTCAAATTTTGTTCCCTTCTCTACTCCTTTTCAATCCTTACAACAGGAGGGAAAGTTTTGGGAGGCTCTTAAAATATCAGAAGCATATGATCCAATTCCATTATGAAAATCTTTAAGCTGTCAAGTAAAGAAATAGGTCCACATTGTACTCTATGAGCACATAACATGAGGTGTGCAAATAGTGCTGTGTCTAAAAGTGAGGTGAGTGAAATGGAAATGGTATTAACGGTGTGAAACTAATGGTTCATTTGCAAGGGTGCAGCATTTGAAGGTACAATTAGTGACTTTGACCACTTGTGAGAGTTAATTAAACTTCTTCCTGCACTGCATCCAGGTCCTTGAGACTACCCTTGATGGCATTGACAGAAATGGCTTCTGTTCCATCTGTCTTCTCTGTATCTATGCAGAAGGCCTGGTCCCCCATGGGAAAAAAGACCTCTCTCTTCCTGTTCATCACTCACACAAAGGCTCCCATTGCTGCATCAGAGAATATTAGAGTCTGCTCTCTGCCCAGCTGTTTCTCTATCCTCAGACTTCACTCAATTCAAAGGCTCCTCCACAAACATTTCCATCACCAGCTGGAACTAGAATGCATCTTCCTTTGAAGTAGCCCAGGCCAACAGTTATTGGAGACAACAAGGTGCAGGGCTGGATGAACACAGCAGGCCAAGCAGCATCATAGGAGCAGAGAGGCTGACGTTTCGGGCCTAGACCCTTCATCAGAAAAGGGGGAGGGGAAGGGGGTTTTGAAATAAATAGGGAGAGAGTGGGAGGCGGATAGAAGAGGGATAGAGGAGAGGATAGGTGGAGAGGAAACAAACAGGTCGAAGAGGCGGGGATGGGGCCAGGAAAGGTGAGTGTAGGTAGGGAGTTAGGAAGGGGATAGGTCAGTTCAGGGAGGACGGACAGGTCAAGGGGCGGGATGAGGTTGGTCGGTAGGAGATGGAGGTGCGGCTTGAGGTGGGAGGAGGGGATAGGTGGGAGGAAGAACAGGTTAGGGAGGCAGGGACGAGTTGGACTGGTTTTGGGATGCGGTGGGGGGAGGGGAGATTTTGAAACTTGTGAAATCCACATTGATACCATTGGGCTGCAGGGTTCCCAAGCGGAATATGAGTTGCTGTTCCTGCAACCTTCGGGTGGCATCGTTGTGGCACTGCAGGAGGCCCAGGATGGACATGTCGTCTGAGGAATTGGTGCTGGTTTCACATAAACTTGAGTCCTCTGCTGAAGTGTCCAGGCACTCAGCAGCACACAAAACAATCAACAACTGTTTCTATCACTGAAATAAGCAGGCAGGACAAAAATCACAAGCTGCCTGCTTTACAAAGAATGGACACTGATTAATAACTCAACAGAGTTCCCCATGTTAATATCAGGCTTTATCCAAGTACCCCCTCAGTATTCTCTGCTCCAAATTTAAGATAATAAATGCTCATTGTAAATAGAATTCACTGATTTGCTAAAGTAACACATTCTCTAGGCAACCAGGGATAATTAACAAATGAAAAAAATTTGCCTACGTCACTCACATCTCAAAATTTTATTTTTTAAAAAGTTGATTACTTTTCAGTTCCAGACTCGATTTTGTTACAAAACAATGTACAATGTAATGAAATGACAAACTTACAAATGTGCATATTTAATTAGTATCCTTAAACAAATAAAATATTTGCGTTATATTGAAAACAAGCTTTGTTCAAATTCCTTGTAACCTGGCAAAAGACACTTTCATGTCCCATTCAGTGGCTTTTGTACTTTTGCACCAGTTTTATCCAAATCCAGAATACCAAGATTATCAACTACATGAAATGTGGAATCAGTGTAACTGAAATAATACTTAAATAGAGATTTTTTTGCTGCTGACATGTATTACTCTGTGCACTGAAATCTAATTCCACAGCACTGCTCAAATGTAGCTGAAAAATGAACGTGGAATTGTTGCTTGTTAATGAAGAATTGTCACCAGTAATGAATTGAGGCAACATCTTTCATACATGAAAGAGAAAAGCTAAGAGACCAACTTAAATCATCCTTCCTTGGTTAGAATCAAGCACAAATTTCCATTCAAGTGTTGTACACGGCAAAATACGAGCACTTTGAAAACAAATCCTGATGCCCCTGCAAAGTTTGCATTGCCTTACAAATGCATTCTGAGTGAACTACGCACTTTGTAATTCTTAGCAAGCTATATGATCTGGTTGTCCTCTTAAACTGGGTAAACCAGACAACCAGAAAACTTCTGCAACTTTGAATAGAGTTCACACTATAAATGAAGTCTTCATCATTAGTGTGTTACACTTAACCCTATTTTTAAAAAGATTAGCTTTATGAATAGTTAGGTTTTACCTTTCCTGTACTAACTGTATTAATGCTATTTAAAGTTTAGCTGGGAATATAACTATAATGAAGAACACACACACACACACACACACACACACACACACACACCCAACATAGAATCACTCACCAGCACAAAGCTGACAGCTGTCTTCACTGAAGGAGGATCTCTCTGCTCTACTGCTCTGAGTCTCACCTCGGGCTTATCTAGCCAGCATCGGTTGTTGTCATGACAATGCTGTGTTTCCATGGCTTTTCCTCACTTTCAATTAATCTCTTTCATAGCACTAATTATGGCCTGAAGACCTCCTTTACATCTTGAAAAACTAAAGCACGAGTTTCTACCAGAATCTCTGACATGTATAGAAGTTGCACAATTTGCAACGCCTGGTAATTTCAAAGATGTTTAGAAAGCCACCAGTGTCATATTATAAAACAACTTTGTAACAATCCACAGAAATAGATTACCAGCAGCAAGACAATCAGTTGGAATGATATCTTCACAGTGGGTTGTAATCATGGTCCATACTTACTTTAAAAGAATATTCTAGAAATGTGAACTAATGAAGCAAAAAATAATCACAGCTTTCCAATAAATTGCTGGAGGTGCATAGCAGATTGACAAGCATCTGATAGACAAAATGTTTCAGGCATCTTGCTTACAACAATTGGGACCACCCATTAGAATTAACAACTTTATTTTGCATTGAACTATTCTTTATTCCAATAAAAGTAACAGACTTATGCCTGTTCACTCTTGATGTACTGATACATGATTTACCTCACCTCCCATTTCTTTCCACTAAATATTTTCAGTAATTATTAAAATAGAGCTAACTAACTAACTAACTGATGAGTAGAAACTGGATTGACCTCAAAGTGGCTGCCTTTTAAATTGACTATTTTAAAGTTATTACCAATTCACGAACTTTTAATGAAACTTTAGAAATGATTCATTTTATCAAATTTGGATCCCCTAGATACATTCTGATAATATCAGGGAATACTGAATGACATTTGAAATCTTTCATCAATGCATGATAATCAGGGATTGTCATTTTGGCCATAACCTAAAGACCATAAGATCATAAGACATAGGAGCAGAAATTAGGCCATTCAGCCCATCAAGACTGCTCCACCATTCAATCATGGCTGATAAGTTCCTCAACCCCATTCTCCTGCTTTCTGACCGTAACCCTTGATCCCCTTGATAATCAAGAACCTGTCTATCTCAGTCTTAAATGTACTCAATGAATTTGGAATTAAGATGTGTTTGGGGTGGACAGGCTGTGATGAAGGAAGGAAAGTCCTGATGAGTCCTCAAAGTCAGGTCGAGGCTATTTTAACCCCAAGCTCTCATGTGCAACATTCAGATTTGTTTCCTGATTTAAAACAATGCCCTGATCAGTGGTTGACAGTTGACAGTCATGCTGGACACCAGACATCATGAAGGACTGAAGGAAATGATTCAAAACAAGGTTGTGAATGAAGTGGGCTGGACTGGCCACAGTTGCAGGAGATGAGAAAGAAACTTGGGGCATCGAAAACTCAAGGATTGTGCAGCGAATCTGTAAGAAATATACCATAAAACAACTATCTTAACCCCCTTCTTGCTTCTCCTCTCTGTTTCTGGGTTTGACTCCATCCGAGTTTCCAGACGTTTTTGGTTAATTAGCATATTAAATCTGAAGTAAGCTCCTCCTGCCCAGGACAGACAACAGTCATGTGTTTGTTCAGGGATTTTGTTAAATTAGTGGAACATGGGAAAGCATTAGGAATGGGTCACAGCTATTTTGATCACATAACCCCTCCGATCAGCATGATGCCTGTTGGCTAAACAGACCTAAAATTGACACTTTTATATTTGAAACAGTTCTTATTGATCTTTGAACATTGTTCTGAGGAAGGGTCACCAGACCCGAAGCGTTAACTCTGATTTTTTCTTCACAGATCCTGCCAGACCTGCTGAGCTTTTCCAGCAACTTCTGTTTTTGTTCCTGATTTACAGCATCTGCAGTTCTTTCAGTTCTTATTGACCTTTTGCATGTTTTTGCCAACCAAAGGAAAATCTTAATGTAGAAATCTTAAAAACAGAATAAGTATTCCAAATCAATGTGGTTAATAGGAATACGATCACATTCAGATTCTATTTACCAGGCAAGTTCCATGGATGCTTCTGCCTATCTATTTGAAGAACAAAATCTGTTTTTTATTGTGTGTGTTTAACTGCATCCCAAATCAAATAAAGGCTCAGAAACCTGCTATTGCAAGCAGTCAGACACTGTGATTCCATTTTCATAAACCTTCAACTTCTACTTCTTCAGACCAAAACGGAATCACAGGTTTGCAATATTGTAAGCCTTCACCTTGAAGGAAGCAAGGATAATGGTGAACTTTTTGCAACTGTGAGACTTGACTGCATGCTTTCTCATTTGTAATCACCCTTCCTTGTGTGTTGAGACAGTGTGAGTGATGCTTGTGGTTGCAAATGCCTTTCCGATATTGTACAATTAACTTTTATCCTTTTTAAAAACCAATATGAAAACCTTTAATTCTTTTTGTTTTTGCCAATTACAGCCATCAATTGGTTAATGCACTTTCTTTGTCCAAAATCATCTGTCTGCATTCAGTTGCGAGGTAGAAAAAGTGGACCTATTCTATTATGTCTTCCCTATCAGTAGACCCTCATGAGAAAGTGTCTGGAAATAATTCATGGGTTATCATAAAAAAACTAGGAACTGGAATAGACCATTCAGCCCTTCAAACCTACCCTGCCATTCAACATGATCGTGACTGATCCCCTATTACAATGCCAAATTCTTGCTTTCTCATAGCCCTTGATGCCTTTTAAATTGAAAAATGTTCAAGCCCATTATTTCTCCCAGAGTATCATGTGACTGAAGTAGCAACTTGTACGTGGGCGAATCAGGTTGGACGTACTGAAGCTGATGCTTGAATTTATGCTACTTGCGCCAGCTGATTGAAGACCTACATCAAGGGACTAATTCATAAGATCTATTACATCATAAAAGACAGCTCAGGACAACATGAAATAGTAGGAATCATAGGACTGCCCCATTGGTTTTTAAATGCCACGAAACAAAACAAAGCTAGACAGCTTTGCAACTCCTCATAAGCAAAACAGAAGTTTGCTAAATTATTTTTTAAGGTTAGGTTGCCCTTTTAAGTTTCTGAGACGTGTAAGGAGTAATTGAAAAATTTCATGCTCCAGGCTCAGAAGTTGCCTGCCAGGAGTGCAAATGCGCAATTCTGGCATGCATCAAATTTCTATTATATGCTACCTACAGGCATAGCATTGCATTGAGAAAATAAATTTATAAAGATATCCCTGCAATAATATGATTACATGGAAATATTTCCTCTATGTTGATGTTTATCTGTAACTCTGATTCACAGGATTAAGAAAAATAGTAACAGGATTGGATCGTGGCTGTAATTTCTCTTTCCGACATGCTGCCTGTAACTTTGACTATCCTTGTCAAGCAAAAATCTGCCCAACTCAACCCTCAATGAGCCAGCGTCCACTGCTCTCTGTGGAAGAGAAGGTCAAGGATTACTATCACACGAAGTGATGAAATTCTTCCTCATTTAGACCTTAAGTGGGAGATGGCTAATTTTAAAATTATGGCCCCAGTCCCAGGTACCTCTATGGCCTCCTCTGTCAACTCCACCTTCCCATAAGAATATTAAGATGTTTCAGTAAGATGATCTCTCATTTTTCTCAATTCAATGTGTATAGATCCCAAATGGGCAACATTTTCTCATGAGACAACATCATCACTCCAGGAATCATCCTCGTGAATCTTCCCTGAACTCACTTAATTTCAAGTATATCTCTTCATAAGTAAGGAGGCCAAAACTATACACAGTATCCCAATATAGTCTCATCAATGCTCTATACAGTTGTAACAAGACTTCCTTCCTTTTATACTCTGTTTCTTTTGCAATAAAAGCTAGCATTAATTTGCCTAACATATGTGGAGATCTCTCTGTACTGTCACATTCTGCAGACCCACTCTTTTGAAATAATAATCTGCTATTCTTCTTGCCAAAGTGGACAACTTCACAATTTCCCACATTCTACTCCATATTTTAATTCTACAGATTCATTGTTTACTCCTCACAACATTTTTTTTCTAACCAAAAAATTAATTATCAGTAAATTTGGCAGTACAGTTGGTTCTTTCATCTAAGTCATGAATTTTGATCACAAATAGTTATGTCTCTAGCTCATCCCTGGAACACTCCACTTGTTACAGTTTTCTAGCCTGGAAGTGATCCATTTATCTGAACTTTCTGTTTCAGGCTCAACCTGTGCTAATGTACCATTCTCCAATGTAGCATTTTCTGAAGATGGGTTTAGGAGACCCGAAACGTCAGCTTTCCTGCTCCTCTGATGTTGCTTGGCCTGCTGTGTTCATCCAGCTCCACACCTTGTTATCTCAGAATCTCTAGCATCTGCAGTTCCTACTGTCTCTAATGTACCATGAGCTGTGTTCTTGTGCAGAAACTTTTATATTGCAACTTAGCAGATTTTTTTTGGAACTTCGAAGAGAGTGCATCTGCAGGACCTCTTTTCTTGACTAGCTGGCCTGCGCAGGCTTGCTGAGCAAAATTTTAGTTTTACTGGTTTCTAAAATATTTCTGTTCTTATGGCCAGTCACTAATCTTTGCAGTATTATGCATTTTTTCTTTTGATTTGAAACCTAAGCTTAATTTCCTTAGTTAGCCATGCAACCTTTTTCAATGGGTATAAATTTTTCTTTACCTATATTTCTCTGAGACTTATGAAATAGCTCCTTAAATGTCTGCCATTGTTTTTCTACCATTTTGCCTTTTAACTAAATTTAGGGAGGTAGTGACACAGTAATAATGTCACTGGACAGTAATCCAGAACCCCAAGCTAAAGTCTCAGGAGCATAGGTTCAAGGTGACAGTTTCAGATCCAATTTTTTCACCCTCAAACTAAATATGAAATTTCTATGATGTTGTAGTCACTTTTTCCCAAATGATCCCTTACTATGAGGCCATTCTATCTCATTACTCATTATTATTATACAGATCCATGAGTTCAATCAGTCCTAAACCCGTTTTCATACAGGATAATAGGTCGGCACAACATCATGAACCGAAGGGCCTGTACTGTTCTATGTTCTATGTTCTATACCATTATATTTGCCTTATTTAAGTTCAAGATGACAGTTCCTGAACCAACTGTTTCGCGTTCAAACTTTGGAAGAGAATGAATTATGATTCTGTCATGGAAGAGTTCAGATATTTCAATCCTTCAAAATTCAGCACCAAATGATACTCAGAATCCTCCAAACTTTCTGTTTGGCACTTCAGCTCCCCTGTTGCGAGTAACTTACCTCCTGACACCAAAAACCCTTCTTGCAACCTATAAAACACCAGTCAGGAGTGAGATAGAATACAACGCACTTGAGTGGATGAGTGCATCTCCAACATGGTTTTAGAAAATCGGCACAATCTTGGACAATTTAGTTTATTCAATTGACATAGCATTTTGTGCCTTAATTATTCACGCAATCCATCATCAATGTAACTTTCTAATGGCTGCAGTGTGTACCATCTCCAAGATGCACTGCAGTAACTCATCAAGATTCCTTCCACAGCACCTCTGAAATCTGCAAACATTACTACCTAGAAGGACAAGAGAAGTAGGTACACAGGAACATAGCCACATCAGTGCTCTTCTTGAAGTGCTACAAAATCCTGATTTGAAACTATATCATTGTTCCTTCATTGTTGTTGGGATAAAATCCTGGAAATCGCTTCTTCACAGACTATGAGAGCACCCTCAATACTTAGACTATAATGGTTCAAGAAGGTGGCTCATCATTACCTTCTCAAGGCAATTAAGGATGATCCATAATTCTAACTTTGCCAGTAACACTCACAACCCATAAATAAACAAATGGATGTGCTATAACTGATCAGAACTATAGACTGCAAAGGCAATAAGTAAAAGGGAAAATAAAGGCTTGTTTTTATTTATTGCTTTTGCTATACCACAACAGAGCTTTTTGTCATATTGGAGCCACTTCAACTTCTATAAGATCCACTTATCTCCTATCAAAGTCGATAGTCCTTAACTGGACACTGAATAATGATCAATGCGTTAACGCTTTTATTAAATGCATAGTATTGTTACTATCCATATGACATAGCATAGGCACAAGTCAAGGGTCCATACCCGAAACGTCAGCTTTCCTGCTCCTCTGATGCTGCTTGGCCTGCTGTGTTCATCCAGCTCTACACCTTGTTATCTCAAATTCCATTGATATGGCTCAGTGGTTAGCACTGCAGCCTCACAATGCCAGGGATCCGGGATTGATTCCAGCCTGGGGTAACTGTCTGTGTGGAGTTTGCACATTCTCACTGTGTTTGTGTGTGTTTCCTCTGGGTGCTTCAATTTCCTCCCACAATCCAAAGATGTGCTGGTTAGTAAGACTGGCCATGCTAAATTGCCCCATATGGTCCAGGGAGGTAGGCTAGGTGGATTGGCCATAGGAAATTTGTGGTTACAGGGAAAGGCCTGGGATTGGGTCTAGGGGGGATGCTCTTCAGAGGGTTGGTGCAGACTCAATGGGCCGAATGGCCTCTATCTGCACTGTTGGACTTCTATGATGATGAATCTTGGCTCCGCCATTTGAAAACATGGAACTACAGGAGTAGCACTTAGTATCTTCAATCCAGCCATGGTAGATGCTGAGATATACAAATGTACCTTCTTATATACAGGAACTAGCCTGCACATTTCAGCAGCTGATGGCGTTTGTAAGACCTACAGACAGAACGTGCAGGTAGCAACCATTTTGATATTCTCAGAACATAAGTTCAATTCTGCAGGCCAAATGACTCCTTAATGATTATGGTGAATGAAAAATCTTAATCAACAGGAAATATGGTTTAAGATCAGTTTTATATGAATGGTCACCCTTCAGATAATGACAATGCATTGATTCCACTCCTTCACCTTAATGACCCATCTGGTTTCATGATGCTCTGTATAATAAAAAGCTCAGCAGCAGTTTTTACTTCAGCTGAAGATGCTTCAAGAGCCACTTTAAAGGCACTCAGCTGTCACTTACAGTCCTCCTTCACTTTGCAATTACCTTAGCAGGACTCCATCCTGAGCTCCACAGCTTGATAACCATACCTGAACCAAAATGGAGCAAAGAAGTGACAAAGAAGGCTAAGTGTGAGAGAGGGGGAGTTGTGCTAAGGATAGTGAGTTTCAAATGACTAAGAATTAATGCAAATCTTATTTGAATGGCAAGTAATAGTTTACTAATAGTGGCAGTAAATTTTATGGGGTTAGATAATTTACAGAAGTAGATTTGAACAGGGGAGTAAAGTCCATGAAAGGTGGGTATGATAAGTTTTATAAAAAATAAAGATTATAAAAATGCAAGTAACTTTTATTACAAAGACCCAAAATGGAGTGGCATATTGGCTCACAACACCAAGGACCTGGGTTCAGTTCCACCCTTGGGCGGCCATCTGTGTTCAGCTTGAGTGTTCTTCCTGTGTCTGCGTGGGTTTCCTCTGTGTGCTCCGGTTTCCTGCCACAGTCCAAAGATGTGCAGGTTAGGTGGATTGGCCATGCTAAGTCAGGGATGTCTGGGTTAGCCATGGGAAATGCAGGGTTTCAGGGATAGGGTTTGGAGATGGGTCTGGGCGAGATGCTCGAAAAGTCAGTGGGCACTCGTTGGGTCAGATAGCCTATTTATGCACGATGTGGATATTATTGGAAAAGGCAGTTTAACCCGTAAATAGCATTTGTCAAAGATATTGAGGAAAAAGGCTGCAGAAGATTCTCAGGAGCAAAATACTATTCAATGATTCTCCAGCTTGATTGCAAATCTGAGTACCTATCAGAATGGTCCGACACTGTTAGGAAATGCAGCAAAGGGTCATTAATAGCTTTGATTGAAAAGCAGAATTACAGCAGGTACAAAATGCATAATTTGAAGTTCTAAAGAACAAAATCTTTGGTGGGTAAGTGAAAGAAAACCCTGAAAATCCTTCAGAGAATGCACCCTCCCACCCTTCTTTTACCATTGATATATTTACTACTGTAATTCTTTGTGCACTGTAATGATAAAAAATGGTATGTCTACGGCTTCTACTAAGGCTTCCCAATGTCTCACTGCAATTTTCATTAAAACTGTTTGTTGTCATGTGTTCCCTTGCTTAGATTCAGCTCTATTTTCGAGGAGCTGTGTTAGCTCACCCTAAGTTTCATGGTTGGCATGTGCATATGCTTTACTTATATCTGACTATAATGTAATCACTCATTTGAATTCTTAGGAAGTGAAAGCTCTTGAAATAATTTAAGAAAATGCTACAATGGTTTGAGTTTAGAAAATCCTGGCAGGATGAGCTAAGGTTGATTGAGTTATCATTCTCATCTATAATGACCTTTTGAGTGTGTACAAGTTTAAGCTATTCATGGACTTGAGGGTGTAAGAAATTAGACTACATATAGAGTTCATACAGAGATTGTGCTTGTCTCTAATCTCTTCCAGTTGCATGTTGCATTTGGATTCTATTTATTTTAAATGTAAATGCCTATGGAAATATTGATAGTTTAATGTTACGGTGAATCTATTCAGTGGTTTCAGGTGCTGCAGTCATGATAGGAGCTGCTTTTCAAGTTCCATTTGTGGCTGTATCTACCCTGGAACAAGTTCAAGTAAAGGTTGAAGGATGACCAGAATCCCCATGGAAGTTTGACACCTGTCTCTTCACCACTTGGACCAATAGCCAAGTTAGCATTGCTGATGTTTCCAGCCAAGCAGAAAAAGTGACAGCTAAAGGAGACTGTCCTTTGTTTGTAGGGTGTGGAATCTGTTTCAGTGGGACTACGGTGTTTCAGATGAATATGTAGATTTTCTTTGGAAACCCTGCCCAGTAGGAGTGCTTAATTAGCTGTCAGCTATTGTGTTCTTTGAGTATGATATTTTCCTGCAGATCGCTGTAAATGTAATACGTTCTAGCACAGGAAGCTGCAAGCTGTGTTTTTCTCAGCACCCAGAATAATCTGAATGACTTCCCAGACATGGATATCTACCACAATTCTGTGGTGGCTCCTGAGCAACAGTGCTCCAGCAAAGGGTACACCAGACTGAGTTAAACTGTGCATAGTGTTGGCTCTGCTGGCCCAGCCAGTACCCATTCATCTCTGTATGAGAGATAGTAGGAACTGCAGATGCTGGACAATCTGAGATAACAAGGTGTAGAGCTGGATGAACACAGCAGGTCAAGCTGGAAGGCTGACGTTTTGGGCCTAGACCCTTCTTCAGAAAAATTTCAGCCTTCCTGCTCCTCTGATGCTGCTTGGCCTGCTGTGTTCATCCAGCTCTACACCTTGTCATCTCTGTATGAGATTCACTCTCCTCTTGATCTTCGCTTTGTTGCTCCTCAGGTGTTGCAATTAGGCTAATACAAGGTGAAGAGTGATCCCAAAGTATTTTGATTAAGGTGAGTGGGTTGGACGAGAACCTATTCTTTGGCTTTCAAGTCGATCAGGAAGAAAGTTGAAAGTTGAAATGACAGTCTTGGTATTGTTTGTTGACATCTCCATTTTCTGAAATAAAGCTTCATTCATCCAGAATTCAGATTATGGTTAATTAAGACCATTCAGATGAATCAGAAAGCACCCCTATGAGCTTCCAATATTCTTGTAATTTTTGACTTCAACAGCTGAGAAGAAGAGACTTCACTACGTTTCCTCCTGTCGGTCAGGCTGAGTATTTGACTGTTCTCTGAGGAGTTAGTACAACCAGCTCAGGACTTGCAGCTCTTTTCATGGTAGCCAGCTTGGGATTAACTGGTGCAGAAAATCAATTTGGATGCTTCATGCCCAGATGCTAATGTAAAATGACACCAATAGAAACCCAAGTTTTTTGATTTGTTCCAGATGAACAACTGACTCTGTTATACCCAGCCTGGACACTTTATTCCATAGGTCGATACTGGGGTCAGACAAGTGTCTCTATTCATTTCCCTTAGATCACTAAACTAGTGATGAAATCCCCTTTTGGTGGCTGAATGCAACTATATTGTACATTATTAAATGAATAATCAACTAATGCTTTTCTTCAGGTTTCATTGTTCTGATGAAAACTATTTTCCTTGCCATTCAATGGCGACAACTGATGTATGTTACACCCCTTTAATTATTACATATTGCTCATCAGTGTTGCTGCCTTCCTCAGTTTTATATCTATTGTCAGTATGTCAGTGATAAATTGTTGACTTGATTGGCTCGTGCTTTTAAAATCATGTTGTTCTCTTTTCAAACACCTCTATATTTTTCCTTAACTCCAAGTGGCACAGAATCTTAACATGCTTGTGCAAGTGCATTTTACAAGTGCAACTCTTGAACTGGAGGCAGAATGATTCTTTTATCTTTTGGCAATTCTTTTCAAAGATCAAAAGAATTGCCAGTTCTGTGAAACAGGAATACAGACTCTCACATCCAATTATCCGTTCTGCCTTCTTGTCATGAAGTAATAGGAATAGAGTTCTGGCTTGGGTTTAATCAGAAAATTGCACATAGAATGCCTTTGAGATTGTTCAAGCAAGAAATACAGTTTAAATTTCTGTAAAAATTATTGTAATTACAGAATCACAGATATGATGTTTCCTGTGAACCATGCAATAGGGTAGTGTAATAGAAAGTAATTGTTTCATTATTCCATTAAAAAGTATTCCTTGATCTATTGAAGAGTTTTGAGCTGGTTCAATTTTATTAATACAGCATAGATCCATCAAAAACGTAAAGCATTTTAAATTCATTCTTGAATAGTAAGCAATCTAATCACCCAAAATGACTTTAAACACAGTACTGTGCCATTTAATAAAGTAATTGGTGCATATTTGTCAATTTCTGTTAAATTTTTGACTTGAAAACTTCTTGAATCTGCACATTCATAGAATCTCACAATTCTGCTCTGGGGACAGGACCATTTTTATGCGTGCGCTTTCACAGGTGGATTTAATATTTAACCACATAATTGTAGAATTATAGAATGATTACAATGTAGAAGAAGGCCATTCCACCCAACAGATCCATGCTGTTTCTCTGGAAAAGCTGTTATTTAGAACCACTCCGTTACCTTTTCCCCTTGGCCTTGTACTTTCTTCCTTTTTCAGATCATGATCCAATTCCTTTTTGAACTCGCCTCCACCATATTCTCAACCATTGTATTCCAGGACTTAACCACTCAAGAGTTAAAAAGTCTTTCTTTATGTCATCTTTACTTCTTTTCCCAATTTCTTTAAATCTCTGTGCTCCAGTCATAGAATCATAGAATAGAACAAGCCCTTTAGCACATTGAGTCTGCACTGCCAAAAATATGCTAAATCTTCACTCCACTTTGCAGCACTAGGTCCTTAACCTTGAATGTTATGACTTTTCAAATGCTCATCCAAGTGTTTTTGAAAGGTTGTGAATTTACCCACCTCAGGTAAACTCCCAGACCGCGCATTTCAGATGCCGACCACCCTCTGGGTCAATCATCAAGTTTCCTCTAAACCCTTTGTTTTTCACCTTATTCATGTCCTTGTTTCTTCCACCAAAATGAACAGTTTGTCTTTATCTACTCTCTCCAGTCTATGATTTTGAATAGTTTTATCAAGTCTCCTGATTAGCCTTATTCAAAGGGAATAGCTTCAACTTCTCCATTCTATGTAACTGAACTTGCTGATCCCTGGAGACATTCTTGTGAATCTATTCCATATACCCTTTCATATCTTCACATTATTTTTAATTTATTATGCACTGAACTGGATGTAGTACTCTAGCTGAGGTTGAATCAGCGTTTATACAGATTTATCATTACGTCTTCACTTTTGGACTCCATGACCCTATTTGTAACATTTTGGCTCCCAAATGCTCTTAAAATGTCCTGCCACTTTCAATGATTTATGTATATAAACAGTCAGGTCTTTCCACTCCTGCAACTATGTGAGAATTGAATCTTTGGTTTTAGAATAAAACATCATATCCTTTATTGTCACGTGTACACAAGTACTGACTTACAGGAGTACAGTGAAAAGTTTTACAATGTCCCCTCGATGGCACCATCTGAGGTATAAGTACCTCAGTACAAATCTTAGATGCAAAAAGAGGAATAAAAAAGAAAAGTAGTTGTTTATTTTACAGAAATAAGACACTGTTTAAAGGATAGTCATTACAGAGACATAAACAAATTACACATCAACATTACATTGCCGTATTTGGGTGCAGGGGCGTTGACATATGGTCTGACCGCCCTCACCAAGCCACAGTCCAACAACTGTCTGCGCTTTGCTCCAAGCCTCCAGTCCACTCCGCAACAGCTCTCAGCTGCTCCAGGGCAGGTTTTCTTTGGGACTTGTTTCCCCAGGCCAGCCTCCGCTGCAGAACTCCTTCCCCTCACTGATCACTGCTCCAGGACTCGATTCCCCTCACTGGTCTCCTCTCCAGGACTCCTTCCCCTCACTGGTCT
>NC_063335.1:3952417-3974137 GCF_021869965.1 Rhincodon typus
CAGGACTCCTTCCCCTCACTGGTCTCTGCTCCAGGACTCGATTCCCCACACCAGCCTCCGTTCCGGGACTTGATTCCCCACAGCTCTGGGATTCGCCCCTGGGGCTCACCAGCTCCTCCATTCCCCTCCAGGTAAGTCAAAGTCATTAGTTGAGAAAAAAGCAGGAAGGACGAAAACAAAGAGAGAAAAAAAAGAAAAAGATAAAAGAATGGACAGACCAGAGGTGTTCTGGCTGGAGTGTCCTACTTTGCTGCCATCTTGCACATATATTCGCTCTACATTCTTCCATCCTTGCACTTCTCTGTATTTTTTCTCTGTATTTTTTCCCTGTTCCACTTATCTGTCTATGCTCTTTTGAAGATTAACAATAACTTTCTCACAGTTGCCTGTTGTCTTAGTGAAGCAGCAATTTATTTGCATGTTGTTAATTTAGTTGCTTTTAATGTTATTAGCTCTTTTTATTCATGCTCTTGCGGCATAATGGTAGTGTCTTCACCTCTGAACCAGGCAGTCTGAGTTTAAGTCCTGCCTATTCCAGAACAGGTTGATTAAAGAATGTATGTGATTGGCTGTTTATAGTATCCAATTGGTCAATTATCATGTGTTTGGTTATGTGTATCTATTGACTGCAGATTGCTCACTGCATATGATTACTTCAGCCATTGTGTTAATACTGTGGAAGGGAATCTAAACTGTGGGCACATAGGTAGGAACATTTTAAAGCATTGAATAAAATTCCTTTTCAGGCATATAACCTGGAATGTTTCATCCCTGCATATCTCTGAACGCAACAAATGGTAAGAGGATGATAGAGAATAGTTTAGATTTTGTCACAACTTAACTTGAAAGAGTGCATCAATAATTGTGTCTACTGTTCAAGAAGCCACTACAAAGTATTTCAAAGGCTGCCAAGGTGACCAATTTTCCGAGATAACAAGGTGTAGAGCTGGATGAACACAGCAGGCCAAGCAGCATCAGAGGAGCAGGAAGGCTGATGTTTCGGGCCTAGAGCATCTGCAGTTCCTATTATCTCTGGACCAATTTTCCTACCTGCTACTCAGGACAAAAGCAATTCACTTCAGTTTTCGACATCCATGTTAACAGAAAACAGCTCTATTTATTGTAACACACAAAAGGCAGAGAAAATGAAATAAAGGTGAGATAAAAGGGACATGAAATAGCTTGGCAAAATTGGCAAATAAGGTAAAGGAGAATCCTATGAGATTCTACAAGTACATTAAGGGCAAAAGAGTAACTAGGCGAGAAAATAGGGCCCCTTAAAGATCAACGAGGCTGTCTATATGTGGAACCACAGGAGCTGGGTAAGATATTAAACAAAAATTTTGCCTCAGTATTTATTGCAGAGAAAGAGGTGGAAACTAGGGAAATTGGGGAAATGAATAGTGATGTCTTGAAAGGAGTCCACATTACTGAAGTTGGAGGTCTTAAAATGCATAAAGGTAGATAAATCCCAAAACCTGACAGGTGTATCCCAGAACAACGTGGCAAACTAAGGAAGAGATTACCAGGCCCCTTGCAGAGATATTTGTATTATCGACAGCCACGGGCGACGTGCCAAAAGACTGGAGGTTGGCTAATGCTGGGGCCATTGTTCAAGAAGGGCTGCAAGGAAAACTCAGAGTTCTGTGGACCGGTGAGCCTGACGTCAGTGGTGGGTAACTTATTGGAGGGGATTCTGATATTTGGAAAGGCAAGGACTTATTAGGGATAGTCAACATGGCTTTGTGCGTGGGAGATCCTGTCTCACAAATTTGAGTGAGAATTTTCAAGAAGGTACCAAGAAGATAGCTGAAGGTAGAGTTATCTACATGGACTTTAGTAAGGCCTTTGGCAAGGTCCCATATGGTACACTGGTTTGTAAGGTTAGATCTTGTGGGATCCTGGGAGACATAGCCAATTGGATACAAAATTGGCTTAATGATAGAAAACAGAGGGTGATGGAGAGGGTTGTTATTTGACTAAAGACCTATGACCACTGATGGTCCTGGCTCCACTGTTGTTTGTCATTTATATCAATGGTTTGGATGAGAATATTGGAGGTATGGTTAGTAAGTTTACGGCTGACACCAAAATTGGTGGTATAGCGGACTGTGAAGAAGGTTATCCAGGAGCACAATGAGATTTTGATTAGATGGGCCAATGGGCTAAGAAGTAGCAGATGGAGTTTAATTTGGATCAATGTGAGTTCTTGCATTTTGTTAAGGCCATCCAGGGTAGGGCTTACATAGTTAATGTAGCGCCCTGGGGATTGTTGTTGAACAGAGAGGCTTGGGAGTGCAGGCTCATAGTTCCTTGAAAGTCGGGTCAAAGGTAGACAGGATGATGAAGTAGGTGTTTGGCATGCTTGCCTTTATCGGTCAGAGCATTAAGTACACGAGTTGGGACGTTATGTTCTGGCTTTACAAGTCATTGGTGAGGCCACTTTTAGGAAATTGCATACAATTCTAGTCACCCCACTATAAGAAGGATGCTGTTACTCTAGAAACGGTACAGAAAAAATTCACAAGGCTGTTGCCGGAACAGGAGGGTTTGGGTAATAAAAAGAGGCTGGATAGAATGGAACTTTTTTTGCTGCAGAGTCAGAGGCTGAGGGATAACCTTATGGAGGTTTATAAAATCATGAGAGGCATAGATAAGGTGAATAACCCAGGTCTTTTTCCAAGGGTAGGGCAAAATTAAAATCTGTTTCACAGTTTTAACATTTTCCACCATACGTGTGCCAAATATTGGTATAGCATTTGGACACTCACTCAGAGTGAGGGACACTTTATGCATTGCTCACACAAAAGTACAGTTGTTGATTTGGCTCAATGGTCAATCTCTCTCCTCAGAGGCAAAATATTGAACACTCAAGACCAACCTTTGGAGGCTTCAGCACACAAACCGCAATGTGGCCCTGAGGAAATTTTTCACTATTGAATAAAGTCTTTTTTGGATGTGATGTTAAACTGTGGCCTTATCTATCTGCTCAGATAGATGGAAATGATTCTCTCACAATATTGGACGAACATCGAGCATGTTCTCTGACTGTTACTGCAGTAAAATGCTCTTGCTCAGTGCCAGTGACATTTCCCATAGCCTTTTTCACAAATCCATGATAAATTATTATGTGAATTGTGAATAAATTGACAAATGACTGCACTTTCAGGAAAGCATTGTAAAGTTACAAAAGTCCTACCAAGGAATATCATCAAAGTATAGTTCATCAGAAACAAAACATGACGTGAAGGAACTGTAGGTTTCCATGGCAATATTTGTTCCTTTTTTTCTTTTAGTTTGCCATTGTTCATGTGTTTTTGTTCAGGGCTCAGTCGAAAATACATATCGCCTTCAATCTATTCAGTGATAATTAGCTGCTGAATGCTCATCCCACACTATGACATATGATGACTGTGTATGAATTCATCAGAGCTGCGAATTAATTTCAATGCCCTGAATGCAGAATAAGTTAGTACAAGAGGCTGCGATCTCCATCTCAACGCTGTAACTTGAATTGCAAATAAAATGTTGATCTCATGCTCTGAGAAATACGTATCAATGGACTGCACATATAATTCATTAAGCAATTTTGCACTAAAGCACACGATGTCCTAATTCAATGTGTGGTCTGTGCAATTGAAGGCATTTCTTTATATGTGACAGGATGGCACAAAGGTTTCTTATTGTATTCTTTCACCTTGGACTGCAGTTGAACCCTGCCCAGATTAGTTAATGCAAATTCACTCTGACTGATGGCTGAAAGGTTCTCAATGGAATAAGTTTGGGTAGCTTCAATCCAATTGATGATTAAGATAAATCAATGGTACAGAATTTCCAAATAACTTCGTAATAATTGACAGTTCCAGACAAGACCTACTTAAATTTGGAGACTGCACAACACAGGACATAGGAATCGCTATTGTAATAAATAAAGACATTTTTAAAAATAGTAGCTGCATGATGAAGGGAGATTTAGATTTTCTGGGCAGTTAGAGCAATCAATCCCAGGTACGACATGAAAAAAAACTCCCATGGGGGACTAATTTTCTGAATAAAGACACCTAGTTGGAAACCTGTAGAGCCTATTGGGTGTGAACGGTGTTGAGAAGGTTCTTTTGCTGTTCTATTTTTGAGGAATGTTTCTGCTCCTTTTGATTCACAAAAGATAATTTTAAAATATTTCTGATCTTTCCTAATTGAAACTACAGTTCAAAAAGGTAGTATATTTGCATTGTAAGCTTTGTGCAGATTCCCATTAAAATTACATTTCGATCCTTAGTACATCATTATGATCTGATCTACAGAGGAAAAACACTGATTACTTTTTTTTGGGCCAATGCTTTGGCCACCCAGAACTTGGCCTGTATGATTAAAAAAAATGAGTTAAATATGGGAATTAATCAAGCAGTGAAGTTTCTAAACCCATTCTTCAGCCCTTTACATTCCCATTGATATCAGTTCTCATCAGAATATGCTAACGTTTGTCAACACAAACACACTTCATTAGAGAGCTGGTATCAACGAATAAATGTGGAACCAGTTACAATGAAACTGGCCTTTGCAACTTTGACAAAATCTTCCAATCCCTGTGATCTCTACCACTTAGAAGGATAAAGACATCGGGTGCAGAATCTGCAAGTTTCCTTCCAAGCTTCACTCTATACTGATCTGAAATTATATCCCCATCACTTCCCTGTTGCTTGATCAAAATACTGGAACTCTTTTCAAAGCAGCACTGTGAGCTTACCCAAAGCACATAGACTGAAATGGTTCAATAAGGTAACTCAGCACCACCTTCTCACCTGCAATTACAAATGGACAAAATACCAGCCAATGATGCCCACATTTCATGAACAGATTTTTTTTAAAATGAGGAAACTCAGGACTAGGCAAGAAATAAAAGAATACAAATTTTGTGTAGCCATCTCATAGCAAAGCTATCTCACAGCTCAGTCAGAATGTTGTGGGTTTAAGTCTTACTCCAGAGAGGTGTTATGGATCCCTGAAAATATTTTAAAAAGGCAGCCTAGACCTTAACTTTTTCTTATTTTAAAGGTAGATGTGAACTGCTGTGTTCCAAATGCAAGGCGACTTGTCAAATTACTCGACTTTAAGCAAAATACAATTTATTTAAACACTATAGGTAAAATAAAAACAGAAGAAAGAGGAATTTAGAATAACTCAACAATTGGAAACTTAACCAAATAATAGATACGTACCTATTACTAATTAACTGTTCCAAAGTAGTAACATCCCACAAACACACCTGTTGGCAAAAATGCTAATTCAGACAAAGATTCTTATATGCAGTTCTTCAATCCAGGAGGAAAAAACATCAAGAGAAAATTCAGAGATTGTCGTAGCCAAGAGACATTCACTGAAGCTCCCAAAACTTTTGAGACCCCAAACAGCTTCTGCTGCTAAAGCTAAAAAAAAAGCCTGGTTTGTGGGAGCTAGCCGCACCCTGGCTGTTTCCATTGTTCCAACTTTAGAAAAAATCCTCAAGCCCTCACAAGTTGTTTACCTGAGTCATCTTCAGTAGGCAGTTCATGACCTCTGCCTTACAACCAGTCTTCAAAAATAGGACGAATAACCTTTTAAAGTGACAGGATGGTCACACTTAGTTACAAGTTCGTTTGTAGATATTTTAATCAATCTGTTCAGACATGCAATGATACAACTGTGGAGGAGGTGGGATTTGAATTTAGGCCATCTGGCCCACAAGTAGGGAAGCTGCTTAGACCGCAAGAGCCCCACAAACTCTGTTGTATTCATTTTCTTCTTTATTCACTGGATGTTGGTATCGCTGGCTGAGACAGCATTTATTGCCAATGCCTAATTGCCCAGAGGGTATTTAAGAGTCAACCACATTGCTTTGGATGTGGAGTTACACGTGGCCAGACCAGGTAAGGATGGCAATCTCCTTCTATAATGGGCATTAGTAAACTATATGGACTTTGCGAACTATACGGTAAATGGAAAAGCCCTGGGGAAAATTGATGCACAGAGAGATCTGGGTGTTCAGGTCCATTGTACCCTGAAGGTGGCAATTCAGGTCGATAGAGTGGTCAAGAAGGCATACGACATGCTTTCATTCATAGGACGGGGTATTGAGTACAAGAGTTGACAGGTCATGTTACAGTTGTATAGGACTTTGGTTCGACCACATTTGGAATACTGCGTATAGTTCTGGTTGCCACATTACCAAAAGGATGAGGATGCTTTGGAGTGGGTGCAGAGGAGGTTCACCAGGATGTTGCCTGGTATGGAGGGCGCTAGCTATGAAGAGAGGTTGAGGGGGGACCTGATTGAGGTCTACAAAATCATGAGAGGTATAGACAGGGTGGATAGCAAGAAGCTTTTTCCCAGATGGGGGACTCAATTACTAGGGGTCACGATTTCAAGGTGAGAGGGGAAAAGTTTAAGGGAGATATACAGGGAAAGTTCTTTATGCAGAGGGTGGTGGGTGCCTGGAATGCGTTGCCAGCGGAGGCGGTAAAGGTGGGCATGATAGCGTCATTTGAGATGTATCTAGACAGATACATGAATGGGCAGGGAGAAGAGGGATACAGATCCTTGGAAAACAGGCGACAAGTTTAGATAGATGATCTGGATCGGCGCAGGCTTGGAGGGCCGAAGGGCCTGTTCCTGTGCTGTAATTTTCTTTGTTCTTTGTTCTTTGTATGAGATGGGTTGTTTTTACAACATTCAATGATGGTTACATAATCACTATTGGCAAGATTTTTTTTAAGAATTCCAGTTTATTTTAGTGAATTTTAATTTCACCATTTCGAATTTGAACCTATCTCCACAGAATATTAACCTGGGATTCTAAAATATGAATCCAGCAACATTATCACTACGCCATCACGACTCTGAAAGGGTTTGAAACACTATCCATTGTGATGACTTCATGAGGACTTGGGAAGAGAGAAGTAGGAGCTGGTAGGAGCTAGATCTGACGCTAGTGTGCTCCTAACAGTCTCTGTACCAGATCATATTCAAGTAAACTGTAACTAGTTCCAGTAAAGCAATCAACTTCTTATTGTTCACTCAATAAGCCTCTTCTATTTAGACCAGAAAGATGGATATCCACATCTACATGATTCTACTTTGGGTTTGAAGGAACTCCCATATACAACTTGGTGAGCAGTGGTGTGCTGGCAATGGTGGCCCCTTGTTACAAAGGAACTATGGTGACCATCACTATTCTATTAGCTAAAAGATGTGAGACTTCAGACCTCCAAGAAAAGACAGGAATAAGAAACTTACTGGGTAACCAGAAGGCATTAAATGAAACAAATATGCTGATGCTTATGATAGCGAACTCTAAAAAATTTGTAGCAACACAATATTCTGGAATACTTTACAGAATGAAAAAGAAATATTTCAGAGGAGACAAAAGACTCATGGGAACTAAAGACATCTAGATCCAAGGCAGGTCCATGCTGTATTCTGGGGTAGTGACCATGGTTGCAAATGTGTTGAGCTGGTGAGCTGATCAGATGTTGAGTGTTGAATTCAAGTAACCAATCAATTGTACAGTAAGGGAGCCTTAAAAAAAAGGTCTGTAATTCAGGCTGAAAGGGTAGCAATTTAGAAGGGTAGAAGACTCACACATTGTGAGAGCAGACAGATGGGGAAGGAACTAACCACGCCACTTAAAGCACATAAGCATCAGGTAATTTAAAATACATGATTCTGGTCTATCAGAATTTTTTCTCAGGAGACAAGGAGGATGCAATGCAAATCATAGTGCAGCTGTAAAATTAAGTCAGAAACTCAATTACAAAACATGAGAAATCCTGCCAGCAAAGCACTGGAAAACTTCCATTACTGCAGAATAAAACCTTTAAAGTAGATACAATTATAATCACAGTAGGAAGCAATAGCATCAGCATTGTAATTGCCAGGAAGATTTAATTTCATTGGTGGGTCAAGTTCACTGTAAAATTGGACATCCTGGAGAAAATAGTTCTTGAGTTGTAGTATCACTTTTAAATGGAATATAAAAACAGAAGCTGAACAAGTAAATACATGTGTACACACAATATGACGGATGATGTTCTTGCTTGTCAAGAGATAAATTAAATGACAGGTACTTTTTTTTGGTTTGAAGCCTTTGATAATTATCTGAAATTCAGAACTATTAAAATTCTTGAGCTCCCAATAAGAGGTGAAATTAGAAGTAGGTATGAAGTCAGAAAGAAGGGGATGGTTGGAAGAACTCAGAAGGGCTTCACAAGAGGTGGGGATTAGAAAAAGTGATGGAGTCGCTTACACAACACAAGTTGGAGAAGCCACACTCATTTTCCACTTAAGGAATTAACAACTTTCAGGGCTCAATGTTGAGTTCAACAACTTCAGAGCACGAACCTATTATTCATTTTGACTTTCCTCCTCTCCCTCCCTGGTTCTTGTTTGTGTCTTGTCAGCTTTGATGTCAGCAGAACTGATCTATTTTAGATTCAGGAGTAAAGAAATCTTCCTTCAATTTTATGGAGCTATGGTGACACTGCACCTGGAGTATTGTGTACAGTTTTAATCTCCTCATTTAAGGAAGGATATATGTGCTGTAAACAGAGTGCAATGAAGTTTCACCAGACTGATTCCTAGGATAGCAGAGTTAACATTTCTGGTCAGTGACCGTTCTTCAGAATGGGATTAACGTTAACTCTGCTTTATCCCACAGATACTGCCAGACCTGCTGAGTTTCTTCAGCAATTTCTGACTTTGTTTCAGATCTTCAGCATCTGGTTCTTTGTTTTATTTTATTCCAAAGGTATATGACTATTTGACCCATTGTACAAAATGGTTCACATCTATTTTCACTTCACAACTCTGCTGTCTAAGCAACTTTAACTTCCCTAAAATAGAAAATGTCGATTATGCCAGGTTCAGTGTATTAATTTTCTCTATTAATGAATCTCACTCTTTCAAATAATCATATCTTCGTGGGATTTAGTCACTTCTCACTCTTTCTCACCAGAATACTCACTAAGATAAACTCTTCACAAAATGTCTCTCCAAAGCCTGGAATACTTGCTGTGACTTTAAGAGCCACCAAGATCTCTCACATCATTGTCGAAGGCTGTTATCCTTTGCTTTATCTTTCTCTTGCACTAACTGCATTTATTCTATAGTTTCAGATTCTCTCTCTCTCTATCTCTCTATCTCTCTCTATCTTTTCTCTGCCACCAGCCCTACGTTTGATATTGTGATGCTTCAGATGCCTCTCTGCCAACAACACACAGCAAAAGACAGAAAGGTCATGCTCAGCTCAGTACTACCCTCAGTTCTGAAAAATCCTGAGAATGCACTGTCCTCTCTCAACATTGCAAAAGAGGCTGAATTTTACTTCAGAATTGCACATTTTGTAACGGAGAGAGGTGTTGTCAAAATAACTCTGACAAGTTCCTGCAATGCATCCATGCATACTGCATCCAAATGCAGCAATGAATTATGCTTCATCCCATGCTTTAAGCCAATATTGTTTCCTACACATTGAAGTACTGATCTGGTGTACCTCTGGGCTAGGGTGTCTGCACAATGTCTCTGAGGCTGTTTGCTCTTTATCTCTAAGTAAGGCTGTTCAACTTCTGATGTGCTGTAACTCTCCTTCCTTACATCTGTATATTGCACATTATCAAATACGGCTCTCTGGCATAGTATCTAAGACTTGTGTCTTTACAAGCTCATTCTAGTCTGATGTCTAATGGCTTCTCTGTTATTTATGCCAATTATATCATCAGTTACATTGTTATGATTTACATGAATCTTGTTATACCATACATCCCACCCCAAGTTTTCTCGGCTTGGTCTACTTTATTCCAGTAGTTTACTTTTGCTTACATTGCCTTTATAATCATTAACACCGTTATTAACATCATTTAATCAACATTAGCACTATATCTCCACCCTGCCCCACACCACCCAAAGTCCAAATCCCAAAGGTCGAGGTAATGTGGATCTGAGCTGACTGAACATCCCAATCTGATTCACTGCAGCTCAATGTTAACCTGATGGTATTGGCCAGAATTACTGTACGACTCTATCCACTATCTGATGTAGTGTAGGTATGGCTATCCTACACCCAATGACAATCTTTAAAGCAAGTAATGTGAGCGCTGACAATCTGAAATAAAACATTAGGTGCTCGAGAAACTCAACAGTTCCATCTGTATTTGTAGGAAGAGAAAGAATTAATGTTTCAAGTCCAATATGAGGCCCATCTGGAACAAAAGGGAAGTGGAAAAGTAAGGAGTTTTAAGCTGTTGGAAAATGGAGGAAGAAGAATCCAGTAGAATAGATGATAAGGGTAATCTACAGCAGAAGACAAAGGGACTGCTAATGATAGTGGATAAGAGATTAAAAATATAGATGTGCACTTGTTAACGGTGGATGTTAATAGCAGAAAGTAGGTCAGCTCTGGTGATAGCAAACCGATGTAAATAAGGCATGAGGGGGTAGCGAGGTGAATAAAATGGTGGACAATGTTTCTGGTCTGAAGCTGGTGATCTTGACGTTGAGTCCTGAAATCTGTACAGTGTTGAAATAGAAATTTAGGTGCAGTTCCTCTAGACTGCATTGGGCTTCATGGAATACTGCCACAGGTCAACAACAAAATATTAGCACGGTACTTTGTTGAAATGTCAAGCAACTGGAAAGATGGGTCATCCTTGTAATGGTGACATCATATTGGATGTTACAGATAAGGAAATTTTGCTCAGCCTCAATTCTTGGCCCAAGTAAAACCAAATCAATGCCTTCCTCTTCCTCCTGAATGTGCTTTCAGGTACCTGGCAATGTAAGACCTTGTTTGATCTGCTTTTCTGATGACCATGGCTTCTGACTTGCTGTCCCTTAAACAAACTTTCTGCCCTTGGTGTCAGGTTGACAATGTTTTCACCCTGTGTCTAGAGCTGTGCCACCTCTGCTGCTTTTTGCTGTGGAATCTCTCTGTTTATTTCAACTTCTTGTAGTATACAGAGGTTACTTTTAGCCTGAAGTCGAGTTCTTAAACTAATACAGAGCAGTTTTTAACTTCCTTTCCATTAACAATTCCACTGGGGTGTACCATTATCTAATGGTGTTGATTTGTAACTGGGTAGAGTTAATTTTGGATTCTTATAAATCATCAAAGTCACAATCCTGACTGAACTTTATTCCTCTCCCTTTGGCTGAGAATGGAGTGAAGAACACATCACTTGGTTGATGTCTGGCTTCAAAGTGAACTTTCTCAAATCCTTACACACTAAATGAAGTCCATTGCCTGGTTCTAGAGTCATTGAGTCATGAAGATGTACAGCACGGGAACAGACCCTTCGGTCCAACTCCTCCATGCTGACCAGATATCCTAAATAAATCTAGACCCATTTACCAATATTTGGCCCATATCCTCCCTCTATACCCTTCCAATTATACACCCATCCAGATGCCTTTTAAATGTTGTAATTGTACCAACCTCCACCACTTCCTCTGGCAGTTCATTCAATATACACACCACCACCTGTGTGAAAAAGTTACTCATTAGGTCCCTTAAAAATCTTTCCCCTCTTGCCTTAAACCTGTGCTTTCTAGTTTTGGACTCCCCCACTCCAGGGAAAAGACCTTATCTGTTTACCCTATCCATGCCCCTCATGATTTTATAAACTCCTATAAGGTCACTCAGACGCTCCAGGGAAAATAGCCCCAGTCTATTCAGCCTCTCCCTATAGACCAAACCCTCTAACCCTGGCAACATTCTTATGAATCATTTCTGAACCCTTTCGAGTTTCACAACATCCTTCATACAGCAGGTAGACTAGAATTACACACAGTATTCCAAAAGTGGCCTAACCAACGTCCTGTACAGCCGCAACATGACCTCCCACCTCCTATACTTTGTGCACTTACCAATAAAGACAAGCATACCAAACACTTTCCTCTCCATCTTATCTACCTGCAACTCCACTTGCAAGGAACTATGAATCTGCACTCCAGAGTCTCATTGTTCAGCAACTCTTCCCAGGACCTTACCATTAAGTGTATCAGTCCTGCCCTGACTTGCCTTTCATTATGCAGCACCTCACAATTCTTCAGGAAAACCATGCATCATCTTGCTTAATGCTCTGCTCACTGAGTTTGTTATGCTAGGTCAGAAATCACACAACACCAGGTTATAGTCCAACAGGTTTATTTGAAAACACAAGCTTTCTGAGCCTAGCTCCTTCTTCAGGTGTTTGTACTAGTCATTTCAATGCATCGTGAATAATAGTCAACTAGGACTAAATACGTCTTCCATTTGAAATCGAACAAACCCATTGTTAGCTTTTCCGATGGTCTTTCCAGAAATTAGTCTGAGTTTATGCCCAGGTTCTAGTAAAGAGTTTGTTATTGCTGTACAATAAGAGTCTACTTCTTTTACAAGAATAAGATCCTATTTTTCTGGTCAATCCACTGCTGCCTTGAGAGTATATCAGCTATTACATGTACCTTGCCAGGAAAATAGCCTACAGAATAGCTGCATCTTATCAGCTTAAGTCTGAATCTTTGTGAGTGTAGTTGCATTTGTGAGATTTATTTCATTTCCAAGGATGTTACTAAAAGCTTGTGGTCTGTTTTGACCTGAAATTGCAGTCTTATGGGGTAGTCTGTGAACCTTTCATATCCCCCTGTAACTGTTGATACTTCTTATGGTTGCATCCCTGTGTTCAGTCTCAACCATAGCTCTCAATGTAAAATAGACCAGTTTCCAAGCTCCATCAGCCTACACTTGAATAAGCCCGGCTCCAGGTCTTGGTGACAACCTAGCCTCTATAGTCCTCTGCGGAATAGAATTCCACAGATTTACTCCCCGCTGATAGAAGAAATTTCTCCATATCTCTGTCTTGAATTGGCAATCCCTTATTCTGAGATTATACCTTCTGGTCACAGATCCTCCTGCAAAGGGAAATCTCATTGCCACATCTACCCTGTCAGCTCCTCCAGTTCCAATTTGATTGCTAATTCTACTGCTTGCACGAGTGTGCTGCTTCCAATTCTGATTCAGTAAATAGTATCAGTGATGGAGTTATTGTCACAACCAGCATCAATGCCAATGTTAGTACTAGTAACATAGGCAGTGCCAATGTCTGTTAGTTCAAGTGCCAGCATCAATCAAAGTAAGTGGAAGTGTTAGTATTCATGTCAATGCCATTGGCAATGAGTGTCAGTGCTAGTGCCAAGGCCAGTGCCAATCAGGTGCCAAAGGTAACATCTGTGCCTGTAATAATGACAGTGACAAAATCAATGCTGTGGAATACTTTTACATACTTGCTGCTTATTCTGAGTAAAACATATATTCAGTTAAAAGCTAGGATTGAATGAGAATAGAAAGAACATTTTGTGCAACTTGATGCCTTCCTGATCGGTGAGCTTGCTGATGTGGACATTTAATCAGGCAAGAGGATGGCAAGTGGGAATCCTGCTCTTTCCCACCTCCACTCTAATTAAGTCCACACTGGCTAGGCTCATGGGAAGCCCTCCCACCATGTCAGTTAAGTGGACACTGGCACTGACACTAACAGACATTGGCACTGACTATGTTACTAGTACTACCACTGGCATTGATACCAATCATGACACTAACTCCATCACTGGTGCTATTTACTGAATTAGAATTGGAAGCAGCACACTAGTGCAGGCAATCAAATTGGTAGTAGAATTGGAACTGGAGAACCTGGCATGGTAGATGCAGCAATGGTGTATCTCCTTGCAGGAGGGTCTGTGATCAGAAGGTATAATCTCAGAATGAGGGATCGCTGGTTTAAGACAGAGATATGGAGGGATTTCTCCTTTCAGAGGGTCGTAAATCTGTGGAATTCTATTTCAAATTAGGGAATCAAGCGTTATGTGGAAAAGGCAGGAAAGTGGAGTTAAGGATTATCAGATCAGCCAGGATCGCATTGAATGGCAGAGCAGACTCAATGGGCTTAATTAACATAAGTATTAACATTGACAATAACATTGGTATTAATGTTATGGTTGTTATTGGTCCTGAGACTGGCGATGAAATGGACACTGGCATTATATCATCAAATTCTTACTGAAAACATTTGTAGATACCTTTTTTTGTGCTATAAATTACATTATCTCTTGCACTGAGAATATATTTTACAAATGATGATGTTAAAAGAGACCTTGAAATTCAAGAATGAGAAGTACCAACCAGGATTTGTGTAGCATGAGAGAAAAAGCAAAGCCAAGGCAGAAAGAACAGTGAACAAAAACATTTGAGGCCTGTTGCTAAGCAGTGCAAACAGTTCTAGGCCTTAGCTTGTCGCTAAGGTAATGATGTGATTATAGCTACTAATGAGCAAGGTCTTTGAAATACGCAGTAATTGCATGATGACTCGGGCCTACATGTCATCTGTCTGCTCATTTCACAGACCCCCTGCAGTAACACAAATGCTATTAAAATGCATATATTTTTCTGCACAGAATCATATGAAAAAAGGAATACCAATTTGAATATAATCAAAGATAGTAGGAACTGCAGATGCTGGAGAATCTGAGATAACAAGATGTAGAGCTGGATGAACACAGCAGGCCAAGCAGCATCAGAGGAGCAGGAAGCCTTCCTGCTCCTCTGATGCTGCTTGGCCTGCCGTGTTCATCCAGCTCTACACCTTTTTATCTCTGAATATAATCAAGCTCAGGTTTCAGTTTAAATGGAAGTAGTCTTCAATCACTTTTGCTTGAAGAGTGACTTTTCAAATGCATCAATCATCATGAAACCACGACACAGCTACGTTATAACAAAACATAACACTCACATTGTGAAAATGTGCTTCAATTATTGTTTTAAGAAAACAAGTATTTATTTGCAAATATCAATGAGATGGATTTTGTGATGTACGGTGTGTGCTTTTTATATATTTTAATACTATTTATTTTAGGGTTTCAATTTTGAAATTGTGGCACCTGCAGTTTTGTCTATATCTATGAAGGAGTTTAATGATTTACATGTAAGCATTTTTGGAGCCACGATGGAATTGTAAAAACAATGTATGAGAGATGGAATTCCTTGGAGAATAATTTTCATCAGGTGAGTTTTTCAAGTGAACAAAGCAACCAATTGTTCCTAAGACTTTGTTTAGAAGAATCTGGAACTGTGTGTTTTGTTTTGGCTTAGGGGAAACATCCAAATTTCAAGGAAAATTTTGCAGAAATCGTAGTTGAAGCTGATGTGTAGAACAGTTTCTCCTAAAGAAGGTATATAGTTTAGAACTATTAAGAAATAAGTTCCCTCAATAAGGAGTTTAGTTTAAAAGTTCCAGACAGAAAGTGTTTTGTGAAAAATCTGAAGAGGTTATTTATAGTCATAGAATCATCTGAAGCTGACAAAATCTAAGCTTAATTCTGTGAAGAATCAAGGAAGAGAATGGGAACTGAAACATCTGTTATGTTAAATCCTGTACATATAATGGAAAAGGGAATTCTCACTAGAGTAAGTACATAAAAGAGTACGGTTCAAATTAATGTGATGTAGTTTATCCCGTGTTTCAAAATCTTTAAACTTGTGACAATCCAAGTATGACCTCTAAGATAGGCAGAAACTTAACGAGCGTTGATGTCGCACACTGAAATGCTTGAGGAGCGTCGGCTAAGGTGAGATTTGTAATAGAATTGGATGACAACTCTAGCAAAGCTCATTGACGTTGGGAACAACTTGCTCCATTTTTATGCTTTGCACAACAGGCAACTTCATGCTTTTCACAACAGGTGTGGCGATTTCCTTGCTAGGCAGTGGTGAGCTGCCAGTTAAGGAGGAATGATTGCTTGTTAAAGTCATTGTAGATGGCACAACTTAGCTCATTAATATTCAGCTTCCTATCTTACCATAGAACATAGAACATAGAGCAAAGAACAAAGAACATAGAACAGTACAGCACAGTACAGGTCCTTCGGCCCACAGTGTTGTGCCGACCTAATTTCCTACCAAGATCAAACTACCCTGCATACCCTACATTATATGTGTCATCCATGTGCCTATCCAAGAGTCGCTTAAATGTCCCTAAAGTAACTGACTCCACTACCACTGCCGGCAGCGCATTCCACACACCCACCACTCTCTGTGTGAAGAACCTACCTCTGACATCTCCCCTATACCCCCTCGTAATAATCATTTCCACCCTGAGAAAAAGCCTCTGGCTATCCACTCTATCTATGCTTCTGATCATCTAGTACACTTCTATCAAGTCACCTCTCATCCTTCTTCACTCCAATGAGAAAAGCCCTAGCTCCCTCAACCTTTCCTCATAAGATCTGCCCTCCAGTCCAGGCAGCGTCCTGGTAAATCTCCTCTGCACCCTCTCTAAAGCTTCCACATCCTTCCTATAATGAGGCGACCAGAACTGAACACAATATTCCATGTTGTGGTCTCACCAGAGTTTTATAGAGCTGCAGCATGACTCTGCGGTTCTTAAACTCAATTCTCCTGCCAATGAAAGCCAAAACTTCATACGCCTTCTTAACAACTCTATGAACTTGGGTAGCAATTTTGAGTGATCTATGAACATGGACCTCAAGATCCTTCTGTTCCTCCACACTGCCAAGAATCCTGCCATTAACCCCTGTATTCTGCATTCAAATTTGACCTTCCAAAATGAATCACTTCACACTTTTCCGGGTTGAATTCCATCTGCCACTTCTTTGCTCAGCTCTGCATCCTGTCAATGTCCCTTTGCAACCTACAACAGCGCTCCACGCTATCCACAACTCCACCAACCTTTGTGTCATCGGCAAAAGTAACAACCCACCCTTCCACTTCCTCATCCAAGTCATTTATAGAGATCACAAAGAACAGGAGTCCCACAACAGATCCATGTGGAACAGAACTGGTCACTGAGCTCCAGCCTGAATACTTTCCATCTACTACCACCCTCTGTCTTCTATTGGACAGCCAATTCTGTATCTAGAGAGCCAAATTTCCCTGAATCCCATGCCTTCTACCATACAGAGTTAGGCCACAGATCAGTTGAGATCTCAATAAATGGTGAAACAGGCTTGTGTAGTTGAATGGCCTGCTCCTCTTCCTATGTTCCTGTATTCCTATTTACTTACTCCTCTACTTCTCCCCCTCCAAATCCACTCCCTATCATTAGCCTAAATACCACCATTTGCCAGTTGCTTTCAATTCTGACAAAAGGTCTCTGTACTCGCTTCTGTGCTTCTCTTTCTACCGTCGAAACGAAGGCTTGATTGTGTAACAAGAACTGTCTCTGATATATTCCATGGATTGAGTGGAAATTCATCACCACATCTTATAAAACGTGTGTAACTTGCAACTCTATTGTCTGGGGTGGGTGTTGGGTGAGGTTTGGTGTTCTTGGAGGAGTCATCACTGTAGCAGTCTATAACACAATAGTTCAGCATTTCAGTTTCATCGTCAATGTACATGAAGCATTGATTGTCTGGCTGCAGTTGATTCTTGAGAATGTTTTGAAATTTACTGCTAAGTCCATTCACGTAATAATGAAAACCACTTTGTGGTATGTTTAACAGATGTCAATCTTGCATGTTGAATAAAAGTCATTGACGATGAGACTGAAATGCCGAACTGTTGTGTTATAGACTGCTACAGTGATGACTCCTCCAAGAACACCAAACTCCACCCCACACCCACCCCAGACAATAAAGCTGCAAGTTACACACACTTTATAAGATGTGGTGATGAGTTTCCACTCAATTTATGAGATTCCACTCCTATTTATGAGATTGCCCCTAAAGCCAATGTTATAGCATGTGTAGCTATGGGAATCTAAAGGAGTATGTTGGTCAGTGAAGATAAACCTGCTGTGGACAGTTGCAGAAAACCCACTAACATTTCTATTTTACCAGCATGCCAAAGAAAATCTTATCTTAAAGGATCCTCTGGAGAATAATAATAATAAAAAAAGGAAGAATTCCAAATTGAGTGATGTTATTAAATCCAAAATTCAACTAATATATTTTGCATGAGGAGTGATTTGACTGAAATATATATTGGGAAATTATAAGATTTGGCAGTAGATAGTGAACAAAAAATGTAATTCATTCATAATGCTCAATAAACATGCATTGATTCAGAGATAAAATTTTCATGGAACAAAAATAGCTTAACTGTTGGTAAGTGGAAAGTTTAAAGATGGTATAAGGTGAAAATAAAATGGTTTATGATGTTCCCAACGAAAACTTTGAAGGTTGAGAAGAATTTAGAGATTAGCAAAAGAAGATCAAGAAACTCAGAATGAAAATAAATCATGGAATCATTGAATCCCTACAGTGTGGAAGCAGGTAATTTGGCCCATTGAGTCCACACTGACCCTCCAATACAAGTTAGCAAGAAATAGAAAAACATGTTTAAGAAGTTCGGCCGGTATGAAAGAAGAGGCAATTTCTGAATCTGCCTCACAGGCAGAAATAATAGAAATTGTAACAGCAAATATGAAAGATGATATGTCAATTCTATCATACTAATATTTTGCATCTGTCTTCATTGTAGAAGAGAAAAATAACTTATTGGAAATAGTGATAATTAAACAGCATGCATTAACATAATTTTTTTTTTCAGTAAAAAGAACTCAACGCACATTGTTAACATTTTATCAAATGAAACTTGACACTGAGATAGGAAAGGAATTTTTGAAAATGTATTCATGGCATGTGTGTGTCACTGTCAAGACCAGCATTTTTAGCACATCCCTCATTGCCTTGAGAAGGTGATTGTAAATTTCTTGGGAGGATAAATGAGATTTAGTAATATGCTTTCGGAATCAGAAGTACATGTGCTGTTAAAACAATGGACTCCTTCTATTTCAATCTAGATTTCCTCTGTTAGTATATGTGCATATGGCCATTTTAAGTTGACAAAATGCACAACATAAATTTGAATATGCTACAATCATCTCCTTCTTAGGAAATGAGAGATATAGTATGTTGTAATGGTTTCTTTCCAAATAAGACAAGAGGCCCTCAATTAGTATAATTCCAGATCCCAGTCTCTCCTGGGAGATCTATCTCCAGCGAGCTAACCGTACAGCTACCTCCAGAAGAGGGATCTGACAGCAAATCTGAAACCTACTGACACAGGCCTGTTTTGTACCAGCAAATGGCCAGGACCAGTAGACGCAAGAACTGACAACCTCCAAAAACCACAGACCTGACCAACACTGCAAGGCCTCAGACACATTCTGAGGTGAAAGCCAGCCTGCAAAACCACCAGAAGTAAGGAAAATCAAGTACTCACCTGATAAATTCCACTATGCGTCCTACCGCAACACCAGACCCAACCCAGACTGAAGGTCTACACCGTCCAAAGTCTTCATCAAGGCACTGGGTACAGCAAGCAGGAACAGTAAGCTGGTACTTCAATATTGCATTTCTCCCCAGTGGGTGAGCTTAAACATTTCGAGATCCCAAAGTTTCCAACCTAGCTAGCAAGGAGGGGAAGATGGGTGGTAACAGGGCAGGAACATTAAGGGTAGGAAGCCTGATTAAAGTATGTGATTAAAGTTGCTATTTAGCTTCTAATTGTGTTTAACCTGTGTTTAATTTAATAGTGTATTTAATTACTGTCCTCCATATAACTCTTCGTGTTAATTGTACTGTTTGGTGTTTTTTTACCTGTATTCCTTGTATTATACTTACCTTTTGTATTTGAATAAATGCAGAGCTTCTTTTGCCCTGAAACACCCGTCTACTGCCTTTTTAAATTCACATCCCTTAAATCAGTCCAGTGTCTAGAACGAGGGATCTGGGGGTGATTTGAACCACCTAAAATCAGCAAATTACTGACTGCAAACCAGAACCCTACAGAAACCAGAACTGGATGCAATATTTTCATAAGCTACGTAGAGCTTTAGAGAAATTCAGCATAATCTCCTCACTTTTGTGCTTAATGCTGCAATTAATGAAGACCAATGAACAATCAAATTTTCTAACTGCAATCTCAATATGTCTTCCATGTTCAAAGATATATGCCCTTCCCCCTCCCCCATTTCTGACAAAGGATCCCAACCTGAAACGTCAGCTTTCCTGCTCCTCTGATGCTGTAAGGAGTGCTGTGCTCCTCCAGCTCCACACTGTGTTATCTCTGACTCCAGCATCGGCAGTTCTTACTAACTCTAAGGTCCTTCTGTCTTTGTACTTACTTTCTTTCAGTACATTGCCATTTAATCTAAAATGGTTCTCCCTATACCTTTAGCCAAAAGGCATCAATTCACCCTTCTTTATAATAAGTTCCATCCATCACTTGGTCCATTCTACTTGGCGATTTATGTCTTGCAATCAGTTTGCAAATTCTCACTGCCTGACACAATGCCAAGCTCAATAATATTGACAAATTTTGTAATTTTACTTGGTATTCCAATATCCAAGTCTTTTTTGTAAGTGAAACAAGCAGTTGTCTTTGTAGTGAATTATGGTGAACACCATTATCTACAATCCTCCTAACAGAAAGTAAGCTTTTACCACAACTTACTGTTTTCAGTCCTTAAATCACTGTTTTTCATGAACACTAACCACTAGCCTTCCTAACCAATGTTCTAACGTTTGTTAACAAAGCTCTTCAGTGGTATTTTTCAATTTCTTTCTTAAAATCCATATAGATAATGTCTAATGCATCCCCCCTTCATCAATTGTCACTTTTACTTAATCAAAATCTCAATTAGGAAATCACATTCTGCTTTATACAAATCCATATTAGTTCTCCTTATTTAAGTCAACTGTTACAAGTTTCTGCTGATTGTTTTCTGTAATAATTTCCCTGGTAAAATGTGATGAGGGCAGATTAATTGATGACATCATATCGGAAGAATCTCCAGATAACAGTGATCATAACATGTTAAAACATTGTAATCCATTTAAATGTCATAAGAAATGAGACAAGTATTTTAAATTTAAATAAATGTAATGAGAAAGTAATGAAGCCAGAGCTGGTTAAAGGCTAAGTCAGCAGAGATGAAATGGCAGATATTGAAAGAAATTTTTCAAAGCACTCAGCAAAGATCCATTTCAGTAAGAAAGAAAGAATCCTGGAGAATACAGCACCATCATGGCTAATTAAGAAAGTAAAGATTGCATCAAATTGGAAGTAAAAGCATACAATTCCATTAAGGTCAGAATATTGGACAAAAGTTTTAAAATGCAAATAATTATTGTAAAAAGAAAGGAAAAAAGAGGATATGAATGAAAGCTAGTTAGAAATGTGAGAGAGTTCCAACAAGCATTTAAAATGAAATGATAAGTAAAGTAAGTATTAATCCTCTAGAGCATGAAAATGGGGAATTAATGTTGGAAAATAGTGAAATGACAAAAGTATTGAACAGATATTTTGTGTTTTTCATTATCTCAAAAACAAATAATATTTCAGAAATATTAGTGAATCAAGAATTGGAAGAGAGGCAGGAACTAAGATAGTTAAAATCTCCATGCAGCAAAAAGGTACCAAAAAATATATTAAAACTGATGACTGACAAGGCCTCTATACTTGATAGTTTGCATTATTGTTTCTTTGAAAAAGTGACACTTTGAGATAGTAGATGCATTGATTGTAATTCTACAAAATTCCCTAGATTCTGGAAAAGTCCCATCAGTTTGGAAAATGGAGAACTTAACTCCTTTATTCAAGAAACTAGGGAATTTTGTAGAATTACAATCAAAATTAGCCAGATCAACATCTCTCATAGGGAATAAAAGCCAAAAAAACTGCAGGTGCTG